>NC_087205.1:78134003-78144003 GCF_015104395.2 Macrobrachium nipponense
GACTAAACATTAAAGCAACAATGGCCAGGCTTGTTATAATAATACGTAATAAACCAACTTTATGAAGTTAGTGCACTGAGACAAGACTTGACAACATGTATAAGTTCAGGGGAAGCCTTGGTATATTACATAAAACTACAATTGCATACCACTCATGACTTGCATACTTAAACCATATGAAAATACTGTCATTGATAGGCACATAAAATTTAATGATAAATTCATCTTTGTGCCTAAGGTTGTGCAAGTGAATGCAGCTGAAACAGTAACAAATACTGATGTTTAGGATAAAATTCTTGGATATTGGTAAAAAGTATTTAAGATTATTTCAAAACATTAACTGCTGTGACTCATCATAAAAAAACAGTTAAAGAGGGGTACATGAGTTTCAACCAAGTCCATGGCCTAGAAAGATATCCCTATGCCACTAAGCTGGAGTTATGCAGGTCTATATTTTAAATTTGTATACTAAAATTCAGTTTCTTACAATTAATACATCCTCCAATACATTACCAAAATTACCCTACCTCATTAGTACTAACAATACAGTACGGTAATACTATTCATGTATGGTACTGATAAAAGCAATAACAAGAAATCAGATAAAAGTTCACATAACTAAAAAGATGCAGTATTTACACTGTATATCTGAAAATTAAAATACATATGAAAAGGAGAAACATGAAAGTGAACCACACAAAGCAAATATGCTATTAGAGTTTTCATTAAATGAGCACAGATGTATTGCCAAGCCTTCAAGTAAACAAACCATGAATGATTCACAGTACCATTAAGAATTTTGTATTTCAAAAATGTTGGAGTTAACTCATGTATACTAATGTCAATCCCAACATAGTATGTACTATATAAATACAGAATTTTGGCGAAACTTTGCATGTACTATAAACCATTACATTAATATAGATACTACTAGCTAAAGTAGAAAAGATGAAGTACTGTACCTAATCTACACCTAAATCTCCCTACTCCAAAAAACAAGGCAAACATTCAAAATTATTCTACTTGTCACATTTATTTTCATCAATAAAAATTGCTTTGAGTTATCAAAAATCAGGTAACAGGAAAGTCTGTCTGACATAATTCCATTTACAACATGGTCATGATCAATGCACTCACCGTTGGAACGAAAGTAAATGTGACTGGTGGACGTGTGGCCCATGGGATGTCGGTAGGAGATTCAGTTATTGGGCGTGATAAGATGAGGTCAGGAACCAAGCGGTTCCACAGGGCCATTTTCTGGGCTCTATAGTGGTCCTTACTCACAACGTCCATATCTTTATAAAGTGAAAAGAAAAATAAATTCAATACAAACTGTATTCATTGATGGTAAATTAATTCTAGTAGACTAAAAAAAAGTACTGTATCTGTATACGACTATTTACAATACTTTGTCAGTCCTGCACCAAAGATTCACTTTCACACAAAGAAATGAAAACTATTTTCATACCGATGTGAAGATACCGTTGGATCTGCTTCTCATATGGGGGCCACAATGTCTTCAGATTTTCTAACCATCTCAGATCAGGTTGTGTTGTGTAATTTTGAGGAGTTGGCAAGTTTGGGTCTCTGTTTCAGATAAAAGTATAATAATGATCTAAACTGACAATTTAACAGTGAAAGACATTCCTAAGGCTTAATATTAATACTGATATGTACTGTACCCTGGATCCATGTCAATACCTGTAGCACTTCAAATAATAACCTTCAATTTTGTCCTCTTGCTTGTTAAGGCATAATTCCTTTTTCCCGCTCTACTCCCACACTGAATTTGTTGACAGCAATTCGCAGGAATTATTGCTTTCTCCCGTCAGAGCTCTGCTCTGCTATCTAAAAAGGACTTGTCACTTACGGCCTAGGTGTTGTTGGCCTTTTTGTTAGCATGGGCCGGCCCAGAAGGGAAGTGTCAAAGAACACCATTTCATTCCGGCTGCATGAAGTGATTAAACAGGAATATTCCCCAACTTCTAGTTCTGTCTCAGAGTCCGTGCAGGCTGAGCACATGACATCAGAGGAATGAGTTCCTCTCTGGCATTTAAGAAGAATTTGTCTGTTTATAGGGTTTGAATGCTGGTTCCTGGCTTCGGCAGACCATGTTCACTTCCTTTTACCTGAAGGACATTGCCCACAAGCCCTTGGACTTTTTTTTTTTTTTTCTTGGGTCCAGTGGTGGCTGCCCAGCAAGGTGTAAAGCTCATGTAGTGCCCCTGTAGGGAAAGTATGGATCTTACCCAAGATGATTGTGTGGAGGAGAGAATGAGTGAGTTAGCTGGTCTTCTTCTTTATCTTTTTCCTTTCTTCCTATAGGAGGCTTGAAGAACAGACATGCCATACACTGGAACTGGCCTGATATAGGCAAGTATGAGTCATGACCATACTGGTTGGAGTTATTTAGTTTGTTCCTAAACAATAGACAAATCTTCTGCTTAGTAGCACTTACTCCTCTCTCTCTGGCAAGGGTAGGGAGGAGTGGTAACAAACCCCTGTGGCCTACATGGTTTGTTGCTTGAACAGAGTTCTCTTTACCTTCCATGAATGCAATGAATCTGGACATGTCTCATTGTGTTTAATCCCAGCAGACTGAGTTTTTAGATACTCTCTTATCTATTCTCTTACGGGCTCAGACCCCCTTCTTTAGAGCTTGATCTTCTACGAAGGGTGGTCAAGTCAAGTCACAGGTGGGCTGAACCATAGATATAAAGGGGAGAGATTGGACAGACAAGTGACGATTACGTGCACGTTAGGCGCCATTTTTATGCGACGATTTCTAAGAGATGGCAACGGCAGTGACTGCAGAAACCAGCAGCAACAAAGCCACTTGTAGCACTAAGTGCTGGGCCATCAACTGTGTTCCATACAAAAACAGAATCACACAAGAACAGGGAATCATATTTCTCAAGATATAAAGATTTTCATGAATGAAAAATAAGTACTAACAGAGTTGAAACAACCCAACTAAGCGTGTGTTACGTCAGTCAACTTGCAGTCAAATACATGCCTGCTTTTGAGCTAATGAAATAAGGAATGTTGTCATAACCTTTTTATTAAAGACTATTTTACATTAAATTTATTCAGCCTAATGAAATAGCATGTAGGTTTACTGTCAGTCCATATAATCATGGTTAAGTGACAATTTTCCCCACTAGTACTACAATGTACATAGTATCATGAGGCCTAGCCCTAGGCCTGCTGCAGTTGTTAAGTGTTAAAGACGTATTACCTATAATGTTATTTACAATGTCATCAATAAGTTCTCAAACCTCCTTGTATGCAGAGGACTCGGCTGAATTCGATCTGCCAGAACACTTGAAGGTAGTAGGCTATTCTTCAATTTTACCATTATCATTTTTACCCTATACTTAAAATTTATACTACATTATAGCTTTAAACGTAAACTTTACCAATTACCCAGTCTACCAGGGTTGATCATCAAATATACAAGGGTAGCCTACCATAGCCTAACCTTAGCTAGCAAAGGTAGCCTAATTTGGTCATAATCTTCAGGAATGCTGATGTTACTATCTGTCCCCCTCCACAGACTATGAAAGGCAGCCCAAGTCTAGGCTAGCTATGAATGTCTAAGTTTTTCTAATAGACTAGCCTAAGCATTTTTATAGGGGTTCCAACAATACACAGGTTTCTAACTATCCGCGGGGGTCTGGTACGCATATTCTGCGGAATACGGGGGACCACTGTATATTTAATTACAGGTCCGTGTGATTGTGACATGTTACATAGCTTTATATATGGTTACTATATGACTGCAGCACAGTAATTATTAGTAAATTGATATTTTGACATGTTATTTCTCTAACAGTATTCATGTGCCTTTTCATTAAATTCCGTATTCAATTTTTTCATAAATCTTTTCGTGGAGCCCCACTATTCATAATAGAAGCCTTTATTTTTCTTTCGTTAGAACATATACTACTTTTATGCACAGTATTGTTGAAGAATTATGATTGTACAGAAAAGGCAAAGTTTTTCAAAATTTCAAGTATATTTTTCTTGATAACGAGAAAGATAATTATTTCTTGAGCAAAACACTAAACAATACTGTGCATAAAAGTATTTGTTCCGACAAAGAAATTTAAAAATAAAATTCTGCAAAAGCTACTATTATGAATAGATTGGCTCCATAAAAAGATTTATTGAAAGATAAAACACAAGTTAATACGGAATCTAATAGAAAGACCCATAAATATAGTTAGAGAAATAACATGGCTAAATATTAAAGTTTAAGATTTGGTACAACATCCAAATGACTAAAAGCAATTAAAAAAATTGTACTCATTACCCTTTATGTATGTAACAAATCCCTTTTTCAGAAAGGAGAGAAAAATTTTAATATGGTACCAAATTTGCTACTACATACTTCAATCTGGTGTAATATGAAGCCACATTTTCTACCATAGTACTTTGCTCTGGTGTATGCCAAAAGATTGCAACATTCATTTTAAAGTCATGACATTTCAAAGTAGGAATAATCATAATAAAGTGTATTTCTGTCTTCAAATTTAGAATGCATATAAAAAATGAATGATATCTGTGGAATTCCATTTATAGAAGTACGTATATAAAAAATATGCATAATAATTAGAGGTCAACAAAGTACTAATATGTAGTTTCCATCAAATAGCTGCACACAGAACACATATGACAAACTATGGTGTCTTTAGTTATGGTCTTTAGATACAGAAATTTTAATTAAGATTTTTTGCACTATATATGATAAAAGCAACAGCGAATGCTTTTGTCATAAATACATAAACTGACCAACATCATTCATGGATAAGGTAGGCCAACCTAACCAAACTTTTGTGTGTGCATTTCTCATTATCCTAGATGTGCGACTGAAAAAATACTATTCCTGTAAGACTTGTACTTATAACAAACTTTAACCGGGAGAAACAGACAACTGGACTGAATGCTATACATATTCCTTTCCTACAGCATATGGCATCAACAAGGCAATTACAGTTCTATGCATTTTACTAAAAAGTTACATAAATCGTTCATAGCCTCAAATACAAAAACCGACTTAATACGTTCATAGCCACAAATACAAGTATATGTACAGCATTACTATGTGAAGAAAATTTTCATGGTGCAAAGCAAGAAAAGAACATACTATTTTACCAAATTTTACTGTACCAGACAGTGATAAATCAACGCAACCTGTTTTAGTTCATTTGTCCTTTACTAGAATCCAGTTCTCTGGTGTGGATGTCTGGTTCTGCCAGAGATTTCTCTTTTAGACAGAGTGGTTGTGGTGGTAGGTTTCCGTTTCCTATTATGAGCTGTTATAATTTGGTCCATGGACAGATGGTCTCGTTTGTCAATTTTTCATGAGATGTATTTTAACCAGATTCGCTGAACAGCAGCACCAATACGTATGCAGTAAATAATCCTCGTTGTTGAACTATTCAGTTCCAGACGTCCTTTATTCCTCACACCATTGGACTGTGGAACAGCCTCCCTGAGGATGTCGTGGAATTGGAACTTCAAAAGTTCAAGCGAAGAAGCAATGCATTACGTACTACCCTAATACAATACTTCTTGTATATTTTAATAATTTACTTACATTTTTATTCATTTATTTATTTTTATTTCTTTGTCTATTTTTCTAATAACTGATCTCTTTCTATATTTCCTATTACTTTCTGTTACCTCTTTCGAATGGACACACATTCTTCAAAAGTTTGAATTTCAAGTCAATGGCCTCTGTGGGCTTGTTCTATACGGATAGGGTTCATCTGAATAATAATAATAATAATAATAATAATAATAATAATAATAATAATAATAATAAAGAACTAGCCAGCGATGACAATTGGCAATGGCTACAGAGGGGAGAGCTCAAGAAGGAAACTGAAGGAATGATAACAGCGGCACAAGATCAGGCCCTAAGGACCAGATACATATATTCAAAGAACGATAGACGGAAATAACATCTCTCCTATATGTAGGAAGTGCAATACGAAAAATGAAACCATAAACCACATACCAAGCGAATGCCCGGCACTTGTACAGAACCAGTACAAAAAGAGGCATGATTCAGTAGCAAAAGCCCTCCACTGGAGCCTGTGCAAGAAACATCAGCTACCTTGCAGTACTTAGTGGTACGAGCACCAACCAGAGGGAGTGATAGAAAACGATCAGGCAAAGATCCTCTGGGACTATGGTATCAGAACGGATAGGGTGATACGTGCAAATAGACCAGACGTGACGCTTGATTGACAAAGTCAAGAAGAAAGTATCACTCATTGATGTCGCAATACCATGGGACACCAGAGTTGAAGAGAAAGAGGGGGAAAAAATGGATAAGTATCAAGATCTGAAAATAGAAATAAGAAGAATATGGGGGTATGCCAGTGGAAATCGTACCCATAATCATAGGAGCACTAGGCACGATCCCAAGATCCCTGAAAAGGAATCTAGAAAAACTAGACGCTGAAGTAGCTCCAGGACTCATGCAGAAGAGTGTGATCCTAGAAACGGAGCACATAGTAAGAAAAGTGATGGACTCCTAAGGAGGCAGGATGCAACCCGGAACCCCACACTATAAATACCACCCAGTCGAACTGGAGGACTGTGATAGAGCAAAAAAAAAAAAAAAATAATAAAATAATAATAATAATAATAATTGAAAATAAAATTAAGAAGGATATGGGATATGCCAGTGGAAATTGTACCCATAATCATTGGGGCACTAGGCACGATCCCTAGAGCCCTGAAAAGGAACCTGGAAAAATTAGATAAGAAAGTAGCTCCAGGACTCATGCAGAAGTGTACACTCCTGGAAACAGCACACATACATAATAAGAGAAGTGATGGACTCCTAAGGAGACAGGACGCAACCTAGAACCCCAAACTATAAAAAAACCACCTAGTCGAATAGAATGACTGTGAAAGACAAAAAAAAAAAATAATAATAATAATAAATAAATGAATAAAATAACTAAATAAACAAAATAATAATAATGATTTCAATATGTAAACATTTGAGGCAATCAGACCCTAGGTCTTCACAATTTTATTACTTTATGATTATAATCACATGCACCATTAATCACATTAAAAACCATTGCATAAAGCTAAGTAGAAATTTCATCGTGTAAGTTAAGAAAACACAACACTTTTATTTTTGTCTTTGGACTTTTATGAAAACAGCAAGGTTTCTGTTTTAAGACTTTTCAAACAGTATTTGAGAGAGTTCACTGCATAGAAAGAGAGATCCTTAAGGAGGTCAGTGCAATTTCCAAGTATACATTATTTTTCAACTGCTGGTAAGAGAAACGGCCACATCTGGTTAGCTCTAATGCCCTGAATAATCCATAAAAAAAATAGCAGATGGGCTATACTACCTTAAGTCCAACCTCTTTTAACCTCAGTTGACACAATCTCTATCTAACTGTGAGGAATGAACACTTGAGATCTCTGCATATGCAGTGATAGATGCATCACACCCAAGAACAGCAAACAACGGAGCAATATACAAGTTAGAAGTAACCAATGGTAAAGTTTGAGTATTCTTCACTTGCAAGATCTTGATTTGCAAGTAAAACTTCACTCCATTGTACTAGTCACTAGTAATGGAATGTAGACACACAGATATGTATTAGAAATAAATGTTGAGATAGTTTGGGCATCCATTTTCTACTTATGCTTGCAAAACCGTGATCACTCAAAATAATAAGGACTATGTATATCACAGGAATTAAAAAATGCCAACAGAATGAAATAAGGTCGTTTTATCGTAAATTTTCAATAAACTATCCTATCTTTTCTCAATCAATCTATGTTTTCGCTCTTCTCACGGATTACATATTCCCTTTCTATCATTATCAGAGTAAACTCACTTTTCTGGCCAGGCCAAAATTTGTAGTGAAATGAAGCAAATCTGGGTAGAGCAAGAGGAATATTGGCATTACTGAACAGCTTCATTTAGGTATATTTAATTAATTTGATTTTATGAAATTTAGGTTGTCAACCAAGACTTGCGCACTTTCAGCAATTCAGAGTATACGTAGAAGACAGTGAAAAGAGGGAACTGGATTGATTGGACTCTTAAGGTAACAGGATCCAAAAAATAAAGGCGATGAAGTACAAGGATGTAAAGGGGAAAGTGGGAGACAACTCCACAGTTGCAGTAAGACATAACAATTAGAAAGGTTAGACTGGAAGACTTAAGTATTCATGTGGGAATGGAGAGATGAAGGTCAAGACTAAAAACTGGGAGCAGCTAGAAGGCAAAGGGACAATGCAAAATCACTTTGGTTAAACCCACAGTACACCATAGGCTATGAGTTGCATTGATGGCACTATCCCCAAACAGAGCACTCAGGTAGGACCAACTATCTGTTAACCACAGATATGTTGCTTCTTTGTTTCCTTCTAAATCTGAACAAATGATAAATGTGGGTATAATCCCAAATGGAACTGCTGACTCCTGTCAAGCTATACCTAGCAGCTTCCACATACTAGGTAGACTAAACTACTACCACCTTCCTCTCCTCCCTCCCCCCAAGGAGGTTAGTGCTGTCAGAGTACCTCGCGCAGTGCACTGCTGTTAGCATTACTTAAGGCTCTTTGCAGTGTGCCTTCAGCTTCTACCTGCAACCCCTTTCATTCCCTTCATTGTACTTCCGTTCATAATTTCTTTCTTCCATTTTACTTTCCACCCTCTCCTAACAACAGTTTCATGGTGCAACTGCAAGGTTTTCCTCCTGTTAGAACTTTCAAACCTTTTTACATTTGATTTCCCTTTCAGCACTGAATGACTTCACAGGTCACACTGCTTGCCCTTTGACCTAAATTTTATATTTAGCATATGTTCTGCTTTCTCTTCCCCCTCCATTCTTTTCCCTTTGTACAGACCTGAAGACACGACAGGCAGGTGAGAAGGCTTCCGAGCATTATGTTTGTTCCATGACTGTCATCAATTCAAATTACTTGTCGTTAAGTCACTGTTCCTAATCTTTAGCAGAGCTAGTCAGAAACAAGCATCAATTCCAAGAAGCATCCAATATGATTTTAAAATATACTGCAGCCTATAATGTACTCTATAAATACTGAAATTAATATGGTTATTATCGATGCTCAAATCAGAAAGAAAATACTAAGGTCAGTTATCAAGATTTTTTTTTTTTATAGTGAATACTTCTCACCAGGCAAACTAGGAAATAAGGACCTAAAAAGTATCCTTTCTGGAAAATAGTTGATTGTAAATATATAGTTCTAACAGTTAGCAGAACAGTTCATGTTAAGATATATAAATTTTTTCCTCTCGCCAAAGCTTTTTATGCATAAAAAATACATCCACGTTAATATTTCGACCTGGGTGAACTAATTAATAATTCTTGATATAATTGCAAGAGTTAAAATTAGTAACTAATTACACACATGTAAAGGTTTACATTAAAGTTACGACATTCAGAACAATGAAGAGGCATTCCACCAGGGTCAAGATAAGACAATTCGTTACAAAACCTATTCACATTCTGAAGCTGAATTTCTTGATCTTGCTCTCAGTTCATCTTGCGAGTTTTTTTTTCTTAGTAGAAATTGTGTGGTGCATATTTTCTACACAGTTGTTCAATAGCTTACAATTTTCTAAGCAATCAGTATCAAGTGATACAGAATTCACCCTCTCTTTTATCCTGTTTTCCATAAAAATCCTATAATGTATTGCTCCTACATGATTATCAATACTCATTACTGGGTAGTTAAATATTACTATGGAATGAATGCACGAGTAAATCTGCCTTAAACGAAACTTTTCCATTGCTTCATTACACTTTAAACAAAAGTATTGCTTGTATCTTACCCTGTTTTTGCAAAGTTGGTCCACAATGTCATGACAAGTTCGGAGAGGAATACTTCATCGTGAGTGTAATTGGTGCCGAAGTGATTGAAACCTCCCACCAGTGGCGCCCCAAATATATATGGTAACTCCTCGCCATGTACTGTGCCCTGACTC
>NC_087205.1:78149003-78249003 GCF_015104395.2 Macrobrachium nipponense
CATTAACCGCAGTCAGGCCCCACAACCTATAGCAATCCTGCCTTTACTTTCTCTTTTTTTTTATTTTTCTAAATACTCTAAGCTATTCGATATTTAAATTAATAGTCAGATGCAGGTTCTTCATTCTACTATGTAAAGAAGAATAATCATAAGAGAGATCATTAGAACATTTTTGCAAAATACCATTGAAATAACATAGCCTTCTGTTGGGGACTTCAATGCTGCCTCCACTAAGTAGTTATCTGTGACCTGTAGACTCCAATGCTGCCTCCAGTAAGTAGTTATCTACATCCTTGGAGACTTCAATGCTGCCTCCACTAAGTAGTTATCTGTGACCTGGAGACTCCAATGCTGCCTCCAGTAAGTAGTTATCTATATCCCTGGGAACTAAAATGCTTCCTCCAGTAAGCAGTTATCTACATCCCTGGAGACTTCAATGCTGCCTCCACTAAGTAGTTATCTACATCCCTGGAGACTTCAATGCTGTCTCAACTAAGTAGTTATCTGTGACCTGGAGACTCCAATGCTGCCTCCACTAAGTAGTTATCTTCATCCCTGGAGACTTAAATGCTGTCTCCACTTAGTAGTTATCTGTGTCCTGGAGACTTCAATGCTCCCTCCACTAAGTAGTTATTTGTGTCCTGGAGACTCCAATGCTCCCTCCACTAAGTAGTTATCTGTGACCTGGAGACTCCAATGCTGCCTCCAGTAAGTAGTTATTTACATCCCTGGAGACTTTAATGCTGTCTCCACTAAGTAGTTATCTGTGTCCTAGAGACTTCAATGCTGCCTCCAGTAAGTAGTTATCTGTGTCCTGGAGACTCCAATGCTGCCTCCAGTTAGTAGTTATCTACACCCCTGGAGACTTCAATGCTGTCTCCACTAAGTAGTTATCTGTGACCTGGAGGCTTCAATGTTGCCTCCACTAAGTAGTTATCTGTGACCTGGAGACTCCAATACTACATTCAGTAAGTAGTTATCTATATCCTTGGGAACTCCAATGCTGCCACTAGTAAGTAGTTATCTACATCCCTCGAGACTTCAATGCTGCCTCCAGTAAGTAGTTATCTACATCCCTCAAGACTTCAATGCTGCCTCCAGTAAGTAGTTATCTATATTCATGGAGATATCAATGCTGTCTCCACTAAGTAGTTATCTGTGTCCTGGAGACTCCAATGCTTCCTCCGGTAAGTAGTTATCTACCTCCCTGGTGACGTCAATGCTGCCTCCGGTAAGTTGTTATCTATATACCTGGAGACTCCAATGCTGTCTTCAGTAAGTAGTTATCTGTGTTCCTGAAGACTTCAATGCTGCCTCCAGTAAGTAGTTATCCATATCCCTGGAGACTTCAATGCTGCCTCCAGTAAGTAGTTATCCATATTCCTGGAGAACTGAATGCTGTCTTTCTTTAGTAAGTAGTTATCCATATTCCTGGAGAACTGAATGCTGCCTCCAGTAAGTAGTTATCCATATTCCTGGAGAACTGAATGCTGCCTCCAGTAAGTAGTTATCCATATTCCTGGAGAACTGAATGCTGTCTTTCTTTAGTAAGTAGTTATCCATATTCCTGGAGAACTGAATGCTGCCTCCAGTAAGTAGTTATCCATATTCCTGGAGAACTGAATGCTGCCTCCAGTAAGTAGTTATCCATATTCCTGGAGAACTGAATGCTGCCTCCAGTAAGTAGTTATCAATATTCCTGGAGAACTGAATGCTGTCTTCAGTAAGTAGTTATCTGTGTTCCTGGAGACTTCAATGCTGCCTCCAGTAAGTAGTTATCCATATCCCCGAAGACTTCAATGCTGCCTCTAGTCAGTAGTTATCTGTGTTCCTGGAGACTTCAATGCTGTCTCCAGTAAGTAGTTATCCATATTCCTGGAGATTTCAATGTTTCTCTCAGTAAGTAATCTACATTCATGGAGACTTCAATGCTTCTCTCCAGTAAGTAGTTATCCATATTCATGGAGACTTCAATGCTGCCTCCAGCAAGTAGTTATCCATATTCCTGCATATCTTCCTCTTTCCATTGGTGAATTGTTTCGTAAACTGGCCCACCTCAAAGTTTACCCAGCTTGATTAGCTGCATATTGATATATTTACCTGTTTAATAAGGGTTAAGTAGTTTTCTATAACTATATAGATAAGTACTCTTCAGTAAGTAGTTATCTATATACCTGGAAACTTCAATGCAGAACAGTGTTTAGTCTCTATTAAAACACATCAAATATACTGCGGCTTCAGATTAAATCATTAAGGACATAGAACCCTAGACTAAGTTAATGAGTCTTCAATGAATGCCCTGCTCAAGATGTAGGCCTAGGCCAGGTCAGAAGAATCTGGACTTTTAGTATCGAAACCAATGACATACATAATATAAATTGTGGCCTCGGCCTAAATTTTCGAGGGCTGAAGGCAAAGAGTCTATGTCAGTTTCAGTCATGGTATTCCGATGTCAGACATAGGCCTAGGCTAAGGTCAGAAGAATCCAGCCCCGTGGTCTCTACACTACTTTCAGTGCAGTGTGTGTATGTAAACTGTCTTTCACTTCTCATCTGTAGGTTTGGTTGGCGTTGACCTGCTTAAGATGTTCATGATTGACAGGAAAAGCACCAAAAGAAGGAACAAAAAGTTTGTGCATCCTGTTGCTTTACTTTCAAAAACACTTTCATCTCATAATTATATCCTGAGCTGACAGAAAGCTTTATCTGCATCTTATAAACATATATAATAGACTGTAATGGATTTCATTGCTTCGAAAGGAAATTTAAGCTTGGTGAAATGCCAGTCAAATCCAATTTACTCAGAAAATTAAATAACAGGTTAATCATTTGTAGAAGCCTTTTGGCTACCATGTCAAGGGCAACACTAAATTCTGTTAGACCTAAGTGCTGCTGCTTTCTAATCATGAGGAGAATGAATAAGTTAGGTGCTATGACCAAACCAAAACCCCCTCCCAAAAAAACCAAGAACAAGAAACAAGATATTAGAATATCAAGGGTTGACCTTTAAGCTAAGGCAAACAGAACTTATTCGACTGCAGTTCCAGAGCTTTGTAAAAGAGGGGAAAGAATGGTCATGTGACCATTGAAATTTTAGGATTACTGATTTTTCCACACCACATCTCGTGATGAGTGACCTGGGAGGTTGCAGGGCTACCTGAGGATGGAGGGAGGGTGGGACTGGAGGATAGGTAAGGGACGGGGGAGGGTGGCGGCTGGAGAATCAGTAATGGGGGTGGGGGAGCCGTTGGTTAAACGGACTCCCATTTAATTTGATCCTAACGATAAGAAAAGCAAAAATCGACACTGATGCTCAAATCAGGGAAGGGTCAGGATAATACAAAGCTGCAGTTACTGGAATCAGGAACAATGTTTGTTAAACATGAAAAAGAATGAATAACAATTATAGTGGATGTAGCCAAATGAGCTACATGTTCCCTTCAAGATTAGTTTGGTTCTCATTTTCACAAACAAAAAACTAATCCAATTCAGTTTCAATTAAAATTTTATTAAAAATAATAATAGCAAAATGTATCTTGAATTCATTGAACTGACAAATCCACGGGATCATAAATAGTCGACAAAGTCGAGACTGAAGCGACAAGAAATCCAGTCATGAATCCCACGAGACGAAGGACTGATATGAAAACTCATATCGACTGCAAACTATTCCTTGTTATCCACTCTTGGGTTGGTATATAAGGACCATCAGGGTGGTTAAGGTGTGTTGTTACTCGGATGACTCGAGTTAAATACCGGCCAGGGAAATTTCCATCTAGGCTACTCTGGTGAGAAGTGGCTCGAATAAAAAACAAGTATGAGTGACAACACACTGGATACATTAGTTTCTTTATACGTACATCTGGTGGTCTATAATTTTCCCCCAAAGCCTTACATATCGTAACCTGTCAATGGCTATCATAGTTGCCTTTATGAAATTATATTTAAAAGGTCTTGGTATTTGCGGTTTATAATGTCATTACTTTATAAATAGATGGATTGTGTAAATCCAAAGCGTATTTCCATTCAAATAACGTTCTGAAATTGAAACATAATAATGATCTACCATGAACAAAAGTAGGATCCCAGCAAGTGCCTGCACAGCCACACCTGAATGGAACAAAGGTTGACGATTATGGTTAATAAGGAATGAATATGATTTTTACCATTGCTATTTTTATTGCTCTGTTACTATACTATTTTTCTATTTGTTTAACATCGACTCAGTTCACTGGTAATGTGTACTATTATCTGTATATCATTAACATATTGTCTACAGTAGTGATTAGAAAATATGAACATTGGCATCAATAGCTCGACCATTCACATCCGTCGTTACAAGACAAACAGGCTTCATTGCTGTGTTACCAGACCAGTATCGTGAAACAGAAGAGGATGGGGTAAAGGAACACTTTGAGGTAACTAAACCATCCGGCAATATGAATCCATGGTCAAGAGAATTATTTCGAAAAAGCTTAACTAGATGTAGAGCATCCGCAAACACGTATAGTATTTGCTGTTGTCCATTGGATTAATAAAGCACCTTCCTCGTGGTAGCCTAAGGCGAGGTTGAGTTGACGTCACGCTCTCGATCTGGCAGAAGCTTCTTTTGGGTCACCGACTCACCGCTGACAAGACCTCCTATACTCTTTGGACCTTGAGTTGAACAATATTTACAAAATAGTCAATGAAAGAACAAAGCTTTTCACAATAAAACTTAGCACAAATGATTAACAAAATCATTCGTCATTGCTGTTATACACAGCTAACTTGATGTAGAGGAAGGTAACGTTTATATTTTTTAGGAATAATGAAAGAATGATTGTAAGTTATCGTGCGTCGTGGTATTGTTGAGGAGAGAAGAAGAGGCAGTAAAATCTTTACTTTATAATATGTACGTAAAAGCAGTACCAATTCCCATAAAAAATTATACTTAACATAATGATAAAACATGGAATCAAATGCAACACGGTAAAAAAAAACGCTTGCTCGAGTCAGTGTTCGGAGAGAGAGAGAGAGAGAGAGAGAGAGAGAGAGAGAAGAGAACGGCTCTGCCTACCATTGACTTATTAGCTGATCTGGGATGATTATTCCCCCATTTCTTTCACTTACACTCGATCTGCCCAAATCACTTTTATTTTTGTTTCGGTAAAATACCAATCTAGTGATAATTGCTTTTTACGATATTTTTACTACTGTAAAAGTAACTCAGCTCTATACTAAACAAACTGGCGCCGCTTTCAGCTTCTGCATGCCTTTGATTGTAAGTTTAAACGGCTTCCTTGTTAAAAGTTATTTTATTTCTCTTTCTCTTCTTGCATTCTTGACTTATTACTTATTTGTTTGTAAAATCCTCATGTTTGTTTTAAAAGTCTGCCGTTTGCCAACAGTAAGTTGATGTATTGTGGCAAAAGAACCAAGTGTAAACACGCTGATTACCCTCTCTCTCTCTCTCTCTCTCTCTCTCTCTCTCTCTCCTCTCTCTCTCTCTCTCAGACACAATCGGACGCACACATACTATCGATTCCTTTAATTATCTTTGTGAACAGAATGTATTTTGTTATAAACCTTTGCTTACTGCAATCAATTCGGTTTGCTCAAGAGGGTTCCCGTCTCTCCTCCTCCATCCCCCAGCCGGCCGGCGCCATTTTTACCAAACAGTTCGGAAATCGTGCACAGAAAAAATAAAATTTAGAAAATTTTTACTTCATATAACGTACTGTTTCATTACTTTACACTCTTGATTTAACTTTCGAACACATTAATAGAAAAAAATGTGAAAAGGGGGACTTTTTGGGTTGGCTGGAACGAATGATCCTGATACCCTTTATTTCTTATGGGGATATTTGTTTCATATTTCGAACAAATCGTACTTCGAACAGCCTTCTGGAACGGATTAAGTTCGTATGTATGTATATCTACATGTATATAAATTATATATAAACTTATATATGTTGTGACTAAAACACATACGACTTCGCATTCTCTCAGATACTAAGCCCCAAATATCCTTCAATATCGAATTAACTTTACCTTGGGAGTAACTTAGTCCAACAGGGAATTATATATTATAAATATATGATAATTCATCTCCCCTTGCCAGGATTCGAATCTGTGCCTTTTGGTAAAGTGGATTCGATATTAAGGGTAATTATGATTTTATACACACTATAATAAATATATATGTATATATATATATATATATATATATATATATATATATATATATATATATATATATATCGGGTGTGTGTATTGTGTATGTATAATGATATATATATATATATATATATATAATATATATATATATATATATTATATATATACACACACACACACACACACACACATATTATATATATATATATATATATATAATATATATGTGTGTGGGTGTGTGTGTGTGTGTGGTGTGTGTGTGGGTGTGTATACATGAGATATATATATATATATGATTATAGATATAATATATATATATAAATATATATATATTATATATATATATCATATAATAATATATAAATATATATATATATATAGATATATAATATATATATATATATATTTGATATATATATATATATATATATATATAGATATATAATATATATATTTATTATTATATATCTATATATATATATATATATATAATAAATCTATATATATATTTATATATAATACTCTGGTCTATATATATAGACCAGAGCGCCCATAGGCAGCACAAACACACACACACATGCCTAGCACACACGTAGGCGCAAATTGAGACATTCGTATATGCCCATTGATGAGAGAGAGAGAAAGAGAGAGAGAGAGAGAGAGAGTGCTAGGTAGCCGCTCAGCTAATTTGTAAACAATCGAGAAATATTAAACAGCTGCTCAATAATATATAGAAAATAAGAAAGGTCGAGATAGATCGGTTCTTTCATTTTAAATTATAATGTTTTCTGTTCATATTTATATATAAAAAAGTATATAAAATATGCGCAAGTAAATACAAAATAAAAATTTTATCTTAATGTCTAATCTGTAGACGGAATTTGTAGCCTCACCAACTTCATACTATTTATCCATCCATTTTCCAATAAATTTTGATTTTTAAAAAATCTGGCAAGTCATAAAGCTGGATTTATTTTCTGTTTCATTGGCCATGGTACGACTGGCGTGACTCTTTGGTCTCTGTTCTATCGATAAAGTGAAAAGATAGATATATATATATATGTATATATATATATATATATATATATATACATATATATAGATATATATGCTTAAAAAATCGCAGTAGATGCACGTGACTTCATTAAATAATCGAATACCACAGGAAAATGATAGTCAGAAATCCAAGCGCTTTCGTCTTTACTAAGACTAAAGCGCTTGGATTTCCGACTATCATTTCCTATGGTATTCGCTTTTATATATATATATATATATATATATATATATATATATATATATTTACGTATATATATGTTTATACACTATATATACACACATATATATTATATATATATATATAATGTATAATATATATGTGTGTATATATAGTATATATACATATATATATATATATATATATATATATATATATATATATATATATATATAAGCGAATACCACAGGAAAATGATAGTCAGAAATCCAAGCGCTTTCGTCTTAGTAAAGACGAAATCGCTTGGATTTCTGACTATCATTTTCCTGTGGTATTCGCTTATTTAATGAGTCACGTGCATCTACTGCGATTTTTTAAGCATATATATATATATATATATATATATATATATATATATATATATATATATATATATATATATATATGTGTGTGTGTGTGTGTGTGTATATATATATTATCTATCTTTTCACTTTATCGATAGAACAGAGACCAAAGAGTCACGCCAGTCGTACCATGGCCAATGAAACAGAAAATAAATCCAGCTTTATGACTTGCCAGATTTAAAAAAAATCAAAATTCATTGGAAAATGGATGGATAAATAGCCTGAAGTTGGTGAGGCTACAAATTCCGTCTACAGATTAGACATTAAGATAAAATTTTTATTTTTATTTACTTGCGCATATCTGATATACTTTTTTTTTTATATATAAATATGAACAGAAAACATTATGATTTAAAATGAAAGAACCGATCTATCTCGACCTTTCTTATTTTCTATATATTCTTGAGCAGCTGTTTAATATTTCTCGATTGTTTACAAATTAGCTGAGCGGCTACCAAGCACTCTCTCTCTCTCTCTCTCTCTCTCTCATCAATGAGCATATACGAATGTCTCCACTCCTGCTCAATTTGCGCGTACGTGTCTGCACCTGTGTGTGCTGCCTATGGGCGCTCTGGTCTAGGCCGCCGTGCCTATGGGTTTCCACAGTCAGTGTGCGTGAATGAGTATGCGTTCGTTTTGGGTATCTGACAACGTCTCAGTATTGCTGGGTCTCTCTCTCTCTCTCTCTCTCTCTCTCTCTCTCTCTCTCTCTCTGTGTGCGTGTGTGTGTGTGTGTTTGTGTGTGTAAAACCGGTCGCTTAAAACCTAAATCTTACTAGTGATTTATGACACGGCGAGTTTGGTTACCTTCAGTCACTGCTGCATAACAATAAGATGAAATATGGCAAAGGCAGACAGAGACGAAAAAAGTAAGAGAGAGAGAGAGAGACGTTATGTCATGATGAAGAAATAAATTATTCCTTATTTGCATGCAACTCCAGAGTTTTAAGGCACGGAGGTGATGATGATAATGAATTGGGGAAAAAAATGGCAACGCCATCAATTACCCTTAACGCGCAGTTTATAAATCAGACGAGAATTCCAACGAAGCGAGGTACCATAACGTAAAACAAGCACCCTCATGTCGAGAATCATAACAAGGCAACAGCAGAGACAACAAGAACAGCAACAGCAGCAGGTAAACCAAATTCCTCCCAAGCGATGATAAATGAGACACGCCTACGGGACCAACTCTAGAGATCCCATTTTCATTCGCCCAAACTGCGGGGAGTCTTTTGCCGGCCATAAATTAAGCTTTCCATGACTGTAAGGATGCTATACGAGACGGGAGTCGAGAATTTAAAACCCCCGCTCCTCCGAGCGACCCCTGAAGGGGGAAATAGACGGCTATCCTAAATACGAGAACCCTAACGACGACGCAAATGGGCTCTATACACACCCCATGCTTGTATATGTAGACGCACTTTTCACGCGCCGGGGAAATTTCATTTTAAACATCGGCTGCAAGCGATACGGCTCCCGACTTGTAAACATACAAACACACGACTCCAGCAGCAGTGAGATTAACATGCATATTGACCTTTAAAGCAGCGCCTTCTTGGCGAGGAATCGTAAACAAACCCCTCTCGCAAAGTAGTCGGTAAACGTTAGTCGTCTGAGATAGATAAGTTAAAGTAGGCCGTAAGTAAGAAAATTTAATTCAGGTCATATTACTGTCTACACGCCATAACTGCGCCATAACTGCGATCTATAGATTATTTCTATTTTAAAGGCAAATGAAAACTAGTATTAAAGTGTTACAAATATTGAGCATTATAAAATATTACATGGTGAACAAGTCGACCTCACACCTCGACTGAATATCAGACCCACTCTAACTCCTAGCGTCACACCAAGGTATGCAACGTAGAAGTTCAAAATGAACTATTTTACATTCAAACGACACAGACGTCTATACACGTACATATAGATATGTGCGTCTGTGTGTATAATTCAGAAAGCACTTTTAATAACAACGAAGAAATTATTCACAACTTTCACAGCTCCTGGAAATACGCCACAAATGTGTCAGAAAATTTCGGGAAAACTTTCTTGAAAAAAGTTTTAAAAATGACGTCCTGAAGTCGGGATGGAGAGGATTGCAAGAGGTCAAGCGTGTTGCAGCAATATTTGTTGTTATAACAACAAGAATCTACAACCATCAAAGGGGATCGCGTGTAATAGGTAAAAGTCTTTGGACGTGAGTGCCACTTCAAGCAAGACGGATGGAGGAAAGCCTGGCCTCAATTACTTCCAGAGGAGGAGGAGGAGGAGGAGGAGGAGGAGGAGAAAGATAAATACTCTTCCTGATTCAAGCACAAAACGTCTCGTTCATATGGATGAAAGTCAGGCGCTGATGGGATTTGTGCACGAAAGGATGCTACGCGACGTTTATTCCATTAATGAGGGAAATTTATTCCTCCCAGATCACAACATTAAGAAGCCATTCATTACCAAGAAAATGCAAAATTAGAACATTATTTTCTAAAGCAAGGCAAATCGCGGACACGAAAGCACTCCTCTTTCTTGCCTTTTCCCTATTACCGCTACGTTTATCACTGTGCTCCATCAAACATGATCGCTCATGGTGTACGTGCAACTTACACAGCTTAACACATCTGCTCGGACTTGCTCCTCCTCTCTTAGTCTGGTTCTAGGCAGTCTTCCCCCCCTCCCCCCCTTATCTGCACTCATGTGGTCTTCTCAGAGCCAGCGTAGCTCTAACGCTCTCGCTCTCGACCCTTCTCTTTCCTTTGGATGAAAGACTGAAACTGTGAAGATCACTGGAATGAAACAACACCCCTTCCCCAACCTACGCACAGTTCCCTTCACGTTCCGAGGGAGGGGTCGATCTTTTGGGTGTACTATATCAGGCTCGTTAAAAGAACTAATGTTAACATGTTTTCAGTATCTTGAGTTTGTTTGTTTGTTTGCATAGTGTTTTTACGTTGCATGGAACCAGTGGTCATTCAGCAACGGGACCAACGACTTTCCGTGACTTCCGAACCACGTCGAAGGTGAACTTCTATCACCAGAAATACACATCTCTAACTCCTCAAAAGAATGCCCGAGAATCGAACTTTCAAAATCTTGAGGCAAAATTTACATATTCTGTTACGTAGACGTCTTGCGTCGCAGTTTATTGACCTCCCTCGATAAGTGTGAATGTCATTTTAGATGAGTTTGGCCTACTACTTGACGTCATTGATATATTTGCTGTGGTTTTTTTTTTCATCTGTGTGATTTTAATCTATGGGTGGATGATCCCACCAGTGATGGTGTTGAAAAGCGTTCAATGATCTATTTGAGTCGCATCGTCTTGTAAACAATATAAACCTCCTCCACTACAATAAGTCGTCACACGTTAAACCTATTTATAGTTCTGTGTGATGCTGTAAATCACAGTGTTATTAATATAAAAGTTTAGCAGAGATGTACGATTTGTCTAGTGCAAAGTCTGATTACTTATTTACCAATGAGAAAATGGAGTGATGAAAAAGCTGAAGTACAAAAACCAATCTAGTTTCTCCCCCGTTGAATTTTTAGACAGTAACCCAGGTAATACAGGAGGATTCTCAAAATCTCGTCTTTCCTCAGCCGTGACAAGTTCAGAGCCCTTATCCGCAGCTCCCAGATTATACAACAGTTCAGAGCCCTTAGATAATACAAGAAGCTTTCTCTTGAGCTGGAGCCGATTGAGAATTTGAAGACTTTCAAAACGAAACTTAAAACCCTTTTGCCTAATCGATGCTATGATATGGAATATCAAACAGTAAATGTGGAATATGCAGTATGATCAAATACATCTGGTGAAATAAACTGTTACTTGGATAATGGAGGTCCTCCAAACGTTTTCGGAAGTGGTGCGGGACCTGAATAAGCAGTCAATAAGTAAGAAGTAACAAGTAAGTATTTCTTCTACTATATTTTAAGATGGCTTATCAAAAGGACTCTTTCTACGCACGCAATAACAAGGAGACAAAATTTGCCCTGTTCATACCTTCAAGTAGGTAACTGAGACATAGACTGCGTATCTCCGGGACAGACTTCAAGCAAGGCAATGAAAGCAAACTATACGTAACTCCTGAAGAATGACTGTCACCACTCACCACTGGGTAATCTCCGTATACACTCTGATGAGTGAAGCAGTAGAAAAAACTCTTGGGGTTGATGTCCGAGTGCAGCTCGCCCATCCGAACCACAGGAGCCACGATTTGGGCGTCGCTGAGGATCTCGAGAATCTGGTCGCGAGCCTCCTCGTCGCTGTTCATCGACATCTGGTCCTCCCATGGGGTGTACTGGTTGACAACGGAGGCGAAGATGTTCTGGGTCTGGAAAAGGGGGAGAGAGCGTTTTAAGAGCAAGGCAACGAACCGATAGTTACAAAGGAAGCAAAGAGAAAGGGGAAAGAAAATGTACGAGAGAAAGTAAAGTGCACTGAAAAAAACATTGATTTTTAAATACCATTATAATACGTAGTATAAAAAGTGATGGCAAAACTGGACACTGAAAGACCATGGGATAAATAAAAGAATGAAATTGAAAAGAGAGGGGGAGGGAAAAGAATAGAATGAAGGCTCGGAAGGGGGACGGGGAAGGAAAGGGTAAATCAACGTGGTCGGAAAAAATTAAACGAACTAGTAAGAGGGGAGGGGGTGATGTGAAATCCTGCGGAGAGAAAGTGTGAAAAAATGAAGGTCTAAAGGAAAAATGAAGGATGTTCCCAAATCAATGACTAAATATGAAATTGATTGGGATGTCAGGATATAACATTCTAGCATAAGATAATTTAGGGGATTATTGAAGACTATATTAATTCAAGAGCAATAGACGCTGTTGACTTAGCAACATTTAATACTGTTTATAGCAACGTTTAATACGGTTTCTAGCAACATTAGATCAGAATAAATGCAACACGTAAACTGCCTCGATTAAAAAGTACTTTTGCCTAGAGTGTAGATTGTAAAAAACAACGACTACTTTACTTCTTACATAAACTAACCAATGAAATCTAATAAGACGTCTACATCGAATAACACGCTCATTTTGAGGTACTGAACATTATAAAATACTGTTTACATTCTTATAATAATGTGCGCATGTTTATACATAATATATATCCATCCGCAAACCCAAACCCACACACAATATATATATATATATATATATATATATATATATATGTGTGTGTGTGTGTGTGTGTGTGTATGTATAATTAATATATATATATATTATATATATATATACACACAATACATAAAATGTATCAATATATATATATAAATATAATATAGCGCATACACATATATATCATATGTTTTTTAAATGGCCTAAAGGCTCACATGTATCTAATTTGTCCTTTGGGGAGATTTGCATTATAAGAAAATATCTTTTTTTCCCTCAACCAAACGGAACGCCCAGAAGCAAATAACAGAAAAATTTATGAACTACCGTCAGCCTACAGTTTCTCCACCAGTGAACGCTTATATTCAATATTAATGAAAGTAAACACGAGTCAAGACACCCCGCCACCCTCCCCCCAGGACACTGATGTTGAATTTCTATATGGAATGCAACGTGATATTAGTTTTCCTTTGTCGGAAGAATATGTTTTTTTCCCCAAGAGATAATATCAAGAGTAGACACGTCCCTATGTAATGTCATGTCAAATCTGGAGTAACGGTCCTGTCTTTTGTCCATTATCATCCTGACAACATCCTCAAAATACCAGGTAATGCGAGAAAAACCACTGATCGTTAACGTGTATCTCACGACCAAGCACCAAAACATTGAACTTGACTCGCTTGTCAGTGAAATTGTTTTTAATCACCAAAGTAATTGTAGGACCATGTCAAGATTAGCGAACCCACTATTTTTCAAGACAATATAAACCACTTTGATTTATAATATACACACATATATATAATACATAATTATATATAGTATATAATTTACACACACACACATTATATATAGGTCTATATATATAATATATATATGTGTGTATGTATGTATGTATGTATGTATATATATATATATATATATATATATATATATATATATATATATATATATATATATATATATAAATTTCAAGATTAGCGAACCATATTTTTCAAGACAATATAAAACCACTTTGACTTTGATAATATACACACACACCACATATATATATATATATATATATATATATATATGTATATATATTGTATGTATTGTATGGTTATGTTAGTAGTATGTATGTATGTATGTATGTATATATATATATATATATATATATATATATATGTATATAAATTTCAAGATTAGCGAACCCACTATTTTTCAAGACAATATAAACCACTTTGATTATAATATAACACACATATATATAATACATAAGTATATATAGTATATAATTTACACACACACACACACACACACACATAATATTATATATACTATTATATATCTAGATATATATGTATGTATGTATGTTGTATGTATGTATGTATGTATTATATATATTATATATATATATATATATATATATATATAATATCATATATATATATATATATATATATATATATATATATATATCTATCATAAATAATATATATATATTCATAATAGATATATTATATATTTATATATACATATATATAATATATTAAATTATATATAAATTTATAAATTTATATATTATAATTTAGTATATATATAAATTTATATATTATAATTTCTATTATATATGATATATATATTATATATAAAATACATTATAATATTATATAATACATCTCATATAATATATATATTTTTATATATATATAATATATATATATTAATATATATATATATATATATATATATATATATATATATATATATTATATATGTGTATAAATAAAAGTGTTATAATACTGTCTTGAAAAATAGTGGGTTCGCTAATTTTGACACGATCCTAATTTTCTAATGTGAAGAACGCCGATTATGGTATGAAAACAGATATATGATTTAGATTGGAGAAACCGAATATTTCCATAGGTTGTGGGATCAACGTGTTCGCAAAGCAAAAATCACTCGTGAAAGGCTACGAAAGGACAATTAAGGCAGCAATTATGTATTAAATGGTTAAGTACCATCAAGATTGGAAACGGTAAAGTGTTCATGGTTTCCTGATGTTACAGAATAAAACATGTCAGAAATCAAAACCCCTATTTTTTTTTTTTAATTAACCCAAGTATGTTTGAAGGAATATGGAAAGATTTCCCTTCTACACCTGCTTGTTTACTTAAAACGTTAACAGTTACAAACCCCATAATTCGCAGTGACAATTTTCGTGTGTTTGCTGGTTACTCTGCAATCATTTCCCGTATCATTGAAAGGTAGATCTAAGTATTAACTCTGCGTTGGGTATTTCTTGGGAAATTACAGTTTCCTACAGTATTTGGATTGCTTATTAAAAATTTACCATTATTTTGGGGGGTCGACTGTAAGTAATTAACCCCCAGGGGCTAGTAGGCTACTAAACGCGGTGAAATACATTTGACGCCCCAATCCCTGGTGGCTTTCGTTTTAACGGGAAAGTTCCTTGCAGTTAGTGCGGAGTTATTGATAGAATTACCCATAGAAAAATCATCTCAAGAAAAATGAACGAGGCGTGTAATGAGATAACTAATCTTTACTTCAGGTGAGCCTGATCTACCACCTGAAGCAAAAACTACTTTAGGTGAGCCTGATCTACCTCCTAAAGCAAAAGCTACTTTAGGTGAGCCTGATCTACCTCCTAAAGCAAAAGCTACTTTAGGTGAGCCTGATCTACCTCCTGAAGCAAAAGCTACTTTAGGTGAGCCTGATCTACCTCCTGAAGCAAAAGCTACTTTAGGTGAGCCTGATCTTTACCTCCTAAGGCAAAAAGCTACTTTAGGTGAGCCTGATCTACCTCCTGAAGCAAGAGCTACTTTAGGTGAGCCTCATCTACCTCCTGAAGCAAAAGCTACTTTAGGTGAGCCTGATGCTCCTCCTGAAGTAAAAGCTACTTTAGGTGAGCCTGATCTACCACCTGAAGCAAAAGCTACATTAGGCAAGCCTGATCTACCTCCTGAAGCAAAAGCTACTTTAGATGAGCCTGATGCACCTCCTGAAGCAAAAGCTACTTTAGGTGAGCCTCATCTACCACCTGAAGCAAAAGCTACTTTAGGTGAGCCTGATCTAGCTCCTGAAGCAAAAGCTACTTTAGGTGAGCCTGATCTGCCACCTGAAGCAAAACCCTCTTTAGGTGAGCCTGATCTACCACCTGAAGCAAAACCCTCTTTAGGTGAGCCTGATCTACCACCTGAAGCAAAAGCTACTTTAGGTGAGCCTGATCTGCCTCCTGAAGCAAAACCCTCTTTAGGTGAGCCTGATCTACCACCTGAAGCAAAAGCTACATTAGGTGAGCCTGATCTGCCACCTGAAGCAAAACCCTCTTTAGGTGATCCTGATCTACCACCTGAAGCAAAAGCTACTTTAGGTGAGCCTGATCTACCTCCTGAAGCAAAAGCTACTTTAGGTGAGCCTGATGCACCTCCTGAAGCAAAAGCTACTTTAGGTGAGCCTGATCTACCACCTGAAGCAAAAGATACTTTAGGTGTGCCTAATCTACCTCCTGAAGCAAAAGCTACTTTAGGTGAGCCTGATCTGCCACCTGAAGCAAAACGCTCTTTAGGTGAGCCTGATCTACCACCTGAAGCAAAAGCTACTTTAGGTGAGCCTGATCTACCTCCTGAAGAAAAAGCTACTTTAGGTGAGCCTGATCTACCTCCTGAAGAAAAAGCTACTTTAGGTGAGCCTGATCTACCTCCTGAAGAAAAAGCTTCTTTAGGTGAGCCTGATCTACCTCCTGAAGCAAAAGCTACTTTGGGTGAGCCTGATCTACCTCCTGAAGCAAAAGCTACTTTAGGTGAGCCTGATCTACCACCTGAAGCAAAAGCTACTTTAGGTGAGCCTGATGCACCTCCTGAAGAAAAAGCTACTTTAGGTGAGCCTGATCTACCTCCTGAAGCAAAAGCTACTTTAGGTGAGCCTGATCTGCCTCCTGAAGCAAAAGCTACTTTAGGTGAGCCTAATCTACCTCCTGAGGTAAAAGCTACTTTAGGTAAGCCTGATCTACCACCTGAAGCAAAAGCTACTTTAGGTGAGCCTAATCTACCCCCTGAAGCAAAAGCTACTTTAGGTGAGCCTGATCTGCCACCTGAGGCAAGACCCTCTTTAGGTGAGCCTCATCTACCACCTGAAGCAAAAGCTACTTTAGGTGAGCCTGATCTGCCTTCTGAAGCAAAAGCTACTTTAGGTGAGCCTAATCTACCACCTGAAGCAAAAGCTACTTTAGGTGAGCCTGACTGCTGAAACAAAAGCTTTCTTTTAGGTGAGCTGATCTACCACCTGAAGCAAAACCTACTTTAAGTGAGCCTGATCTACCACCTGAAGCAAAATCCTCTTTAGGTGAGCCTGATCTACCTCCTGAAGCAAAAGCTACTTTAGGTGTGCCTGATCTACCTCCTGAAACAAAAGCTACTTTAGGTGAGCCTGATCTACCACCTGAAGCAAAAGCTACTTAAGGTGAGCCTGATCTACCACCTAAAGCAAAAGCTACTTTAGGTGAGTCTGATGCACCTCCTGAAGCAAAAGCAACTTTAGGTTGGCCTGATCTACCACCTGAAGCAAAAGCTACTTTAGGTGAGCCTGATCTACCTCTTGAAGGAAAAGCTACTTTAGGTGAGCCTGATCTACCACCTGAAGCAAAACCCTCTTTAGGTGAGCCTGATCTACCACCTGAAGCAAAAGCTACTTTAAGTGAGCCTGATCTACCACCTGAAGGAAAAGCTACTTTAGGTGAGGCTGATCTACCTCATAAAGCAAAAGTTACTTTAGGTGAGCCTGATCTACCTCCTAAAGCAAAAGCTACTTTAGGTGAGCCTGATCTACCTCCTGAAGAAAAACCCTCTTTAGGTGAGCCTGAGCTACCACCTGAAGCAAAAGCTACTTTAAGTGAGCCTGATCTACCACCTGAAGCAAAAGCTACTTTAGGTGAGGCTGATCTACCTCCTAAAGCAAAAGTTACTTTAGGTGAGCCTGATCTACCTCCTGAAAAAAAGCTACTTTCGTTGAGCCTGATCTACCTCCTGAAGCAAAAGCTACTTTAGGTGAGCCTCATCTACCACCTTAAGCAAAAGCTACTTTAGGTGAGCCTGATCTACCTCCTGAAGCAAAAGCTACTTTAGGTGAGCCTGATCTACCACCTGAAGCAAAAGCTACTTTAGGTGAGCCTGATCTACCTCCTGAAGCAAAAGCTACTTTAGTTGAGCCTGATCTACCTCCTGAAGCAAAAGCTACTTTAGGTGAGCCGGATCTACCTCCTGAAGAAAAAGCTACTTTAGGTGAGCCTGATCTACCACCTGAAGCAAAAGCTACTTTAGGTGAGCCTAATCTACCGCCTGAAGCAAAAGCTACTTAAGGTGAGCCTGATCTGCCACCTGAAGCAAAACCCTCTTTAGGTAAGCCTGATCTACCACCTGAAGCAAAAGCTACTTTAGGTGAGCCTGATCTGCCTCCTGAAGCAAAAGCTACTTTAGGTGAGCCTGATCTACCACCTGAAGCAAAAGCTACTTTAGGTGAGCCTGATCTGCCTCATGAAACAAAAGCTACTTTAGGTGAGCCTGATCTACCACCTGAAGCAAAACCTACTTTAGGTGAGCCTGATCTACCACCTGAAGCAAAATCCTCTTTAGGTGAGCCTGATCTACCTCCTGAAGCAAAAGCTACTTTAGGTGAGCCTGCTCTACCTCCTGAAGCAAAAGCTACTTTAGGTGAGTCTGATCTACCACCTGAAGCAAAAGCTACTTAAGGTGAGCCTGATCTACCACCTGAAGCAAAAGCTACTTTAGGTGAGCCTGATGCACCTCCTGAAGCAAAAGCAACTTTAGGTGGGCCTGATCTACCACCTGAAGCAAAAGCTACTTTAGGTGAGCCTGATCTACCTCTTGAAGGAAAAGCTACTTTAGGCGAGCCTGATCTACCACCTGAAGCAAAACCCTATTTAGGTGAGCCTGATCTACCACCTGAAGCAAAAGCTACTTTAGGTGAGCCTAATCTACCTCCTGAAGCAAAAACTACTTTAGGTGAGCCTGATCTACCTCCTGAAGCAAAAGCTACTTTAGGTGAGCCTGATCTACCTCCTGAAGAAAAAGCTACTTTAGGTGAGCCTCATCTACTACCTGAAGCAAAAGCTACTTTAGGTGAGCCTGATCTATCACCTGAAGCAAAAGCTACTTTAGGTGAGCCTGATCTACCTCCTGAGCAAAAGCTACTTTAGGGTGAGCCTGGATCTTACCACCTGGAAGCAAAAAGCCTACTTTAGGGGTTGAGGCTGATCTACCTTGAAGCCAAAAGCTTACTCCCCTAGGTGAGCCTGATCTAAGTCTGAAAGGAAAAGGATACTTTAGGTGAGCCGATCTACCTCCTGAAGAAAAGGCTACTTTAGGTGAGCCTGAATCTACCACCTAAAGCAAAAGCTACTTTAGGTGAGCCTGATACTACCACCTGAAGCAAAAGCAAAATACTTTAGGTGAGCCAAAATGGATCTACCTCCTTGAGCAAAAGCTATTTTAGGTGAGTCTGATCTACCACCTGAAGCAAAATCTACTTTAGGTGAGGCTGATCTACCTCCTAAAGCAAAAGCTACTTTAGGTGAGCCTGATCTACCACCTGAAGCAAAAGCTACTTTAGGTGAGCCTAATCTACCACCTGAAGCAAAAGCTACTTTAGGTGAGCATGATCTACCACCTGAAGCAAAAGCTACTTTAGGTGAGCCTAATCTACCACCTGAAGCAAAAGCTACTTTAGGTGAGCCTGATCTACCTCCTGAGCAAAAGCTATTTTAGGTGAGTCTGATCTACCACCTGAAGCAAAATCTACTTTAGGTGAGGCTGATCTACCTCCTAAAGCAAAAGCTACTTTAGGTGAGCCTGATCTACCACCTGAAGCAAAAGCTACATTAGGCAAGCCTGATCTACCTCCTGAAGCAAAAGCTACTTTAGGTGAGCCTGATCTACCACCTGAAGCAAAAGCTACTTTAGGTGAGCCTAATCTACCACCTGAAGCAAAAGCTACTTTAGGTGAGCATGATCTACCTCCTGAAGCAAAAGCTACTTTAGGTGAGCCTCATCTACCACCTTAAGCAAAAGCTACTTTAGGTGAGCCTCATCTACCACCTGAAGCAAAACCTCTCTAGGTGAGCCTCATCTACCACCTGAAGCAAAACGCACTTTAGGTGAGCCTCATCTACTACATGAAGCAAAACCCTCTTTAGGTGAGCCTCATCTACCACCTGAAGAAAAACCCACTTTAGGCGAGCCTCATCTACCACCTGAGCAAAACCCACTCTAGGTGAGTCTCATCTACCACCTGAAGCAAAAATCACTTTAGGTGAGCCTCATCTACCACCTGAAGCAAAACCCACTTTAGGTGAGCCTCATCTACTATATTATATTATTAATATAATATATTATCTATATAATATAATCTAATATATATATATATATATAATATCCACAGGGAGCAGGAGCAGGATTCCGACGCGTTTCGCATTCACCAGAATGCATCTTCAGGGTCTGTATGATAAATAATGACTAATATAAATTAAATTGATTTGAAAATAGTCTAAAAATTATTTACAAACTAGTTAAAATGAAAACCGAAACTTCACACACAGATAAAAATACACTAACAATTGATAAAACAACACGAGAAGTTAAAAGCACATACGTTAGTTAAAAGTTCAGATAGAAAGTTAAAACAAAAAACTAAATAAATAAATTAGTAAAATACAAAGTTAAAAAATATTTGAGGAGCACTGGGGGTCGACCTACCATGGTAAGAGATAAATAAAAACTAAAAGAATGTACACAGAAACATAGGCTTAAGAAAGATACAAGGGGGTGGAGGTGGTCTGGTTGTTCAACTGCGGAACAAGTTGTTAATAAAAAGGCTCTCCAGGATCAACAGTTCATTTGGGCTGGAGGTTTGACCAATAATAATAAAATCCTCATATTTAATATCAACTTTACATTTTTTGCTATGTTCACGTATACTAGACTGTTCGGGGTTTGATATTGAACATCCAGTACGGAAACTAACTCCCTTGTGGCAGTCTATGCGAACCCTCATCATCCTCTGAGAAGAACCCACGTAAGTTCCCAGACTACATCTGGGACAAGAATATTTGTACACTATACCAGAGGACATGAGGGGGCATAAACGATCTTTAAATTTAAACATGGATCCAATTGTTAATGGATTGACAGGAATGAGTTTTACCTTTAATGCGCCAAAGTATTTTTGTACGATTTTTGTAAATTCGGCCCTAAAGGAATCATCATGTAAATATGGGAATCGGGCATAAAAAGGAAGCTTTGGAACATTAATTTCATTGGTGTTGGTGCAAAACTCTTTATTAAGGACCTTGTAAATAATTCTGTTGACGAGCTTGGTGGGAAAGCAGTTATTCTTAAAATATGCTAAAAGAAAGGCAATTTCTTTATGAAATACATGCCAGTTAGACGTAAGGGAGACGGCTTATATACAAGGGTAAAAATTGAGTTAGATTTAAAATTACTAAAACAAAAGCTATGAAAATTCGTTCCCAAACCTGTAAATGTCTTTTTCCCACCAAGCTCGTCAACAGAATTATTTACAAGGTCCTTAATAAAGAGTTTTGCACCAACACCAATGAAATTAATGTTCCAAAGCTTCCTTTTTATGCCCGATTCCCATATTTACACGATGATTCCTTTAGGGCCGAATTTACAAAAATCGTACAAAAATACTTTGGCGCATTAAAGGTAAAACTCATTCCTGTCAATCCATTAACAATTGGATCCATGTTTAAATTTAAAGATCGTTTATGCCCCCTCATGTCCTCTGGTATAGTGTACAAATATTCTTGTCCCAGATGTAGTCTGGGAACTTACGTGGGTTCTTCTCAGAGGATGATGAGGGTTCGCATAGACTGCCACAAGGGAGTTAGTTTCCGTATTGGATGTTCAATATCAAACCCCGAACAGTCCAGTATACGTGAACATAGCAAAAAATGTAAAGTTGATATTAAATATGAAGATTTTATTATTGTTGGTCAAACCTCCAGCCCAAATGAACTATTGATCCTGGAGAGCCTTTTTATTAAACAACTTGTTCCAAATTTGAACAACCAGACCACCTCCACCCCCTTGTATCTTTCTTAAGCCTATGTGTCTGTGTACATTCTTTTAGTTTTTATTTATCTCTTACCATGGTAGGTCGACCCCCAGTGCTCCTCAAATATTTTTTTAACTTTGTATTTTACTAATTTATTTATTTAGTTTTTTGTTTTAACTTTCTATCTGAACTTTTAACTAACGTATGTGCTTTTAACTTCTCGTGTTGTTTTATCAATTGTTAGTGTATTTTTATCTGTGTGTGTGAAGTTTCGGTTTTCATTTTAACTAGTTTGTAAATAATTTTTAGACTATTTTCAAATCAATTTAATTTATATTAGTCATTATTTATCATACAGACCCTGAAGATGCATTCTGCTGAATGCGAAACGCGTCGGAATAAAGTGAAAATACTTCGCCATGTTTGTTCCTGCTCCTACTCCCTGGTGCATTTTACACTTTGGCTGACTCGCCTGCTTTCTCCGTTTCGTATATATATATATATATATATATATATATATATAAATATATATACATATATATAATATAATATATATATATATATCTATCTATTATAATATCTATATATATAAATCCATTGATCTAGAAGAAAGTTAAAATAAGATGTCGAGCGCTTTCGTGTTCTCACATCTCCACAGGGTCAAAAGTCAAGATGTGAGAACACGAAAGCACTGTTCAACATCTTGTTTTAATGCTTGAATAACACGTTAATAGATATATGAGGCCCGAGCCAATAGTAATATTGAAAAAAAAAAAAAAATTATTAGTTCCATATCAGAGATAAGAAATGAACCAGTAAAGATACAAAATTATAGTTCTCAAAAATATGTATGAATGTCTTAATGAAAAATTTCCCTGCTTAAATATCGCTGGATTTCCAGGTAGTCGTGTCGTATGATAGGTGTTCTGTAGACACTAGATATAAAAAAAAGGGCTTGCTTTCAAGACACACAGTCATTGAAGAATTTTCCAGTTAAATTGTGCTAAATCATATCATTAGATTATAATTCAGTTTATTGCTCAGAACTTGAAATGTCTCAAGTTGCTTCAAACGTGAAACGCGTCTTTGACTTTTACATAGAAAACCCTGTTGTCCAAATTCGACCTTTTTGTGAATACTTCCGCAGCAACCCTTGGGCTTCAGACACTGCTCTATTTCCATCCTGTTCTCGAGACGGTGCCAGGTACAAAACCTCCAAATATTGGCTCGACTCTCCTTAATTGACTGATTTGTGGCTATTAAAACTGGCATCACAACATCTAGGTTATTGATTTGGTTAGTTCTCTTTGAAGGAGTTAGATGCGTCAAAGGTTTACTTCACGTAATAGCGTCATATCCGCCTCATACTAGAAGCTGAGAGTCAGCCTTACAGATTATTTCTCTTTTCCAACCGTTCCCTTTGCAACCGAGAGCATGCATGCTCGCTCAAGCTCCGACCAGTGTTCCACATTCAAGCTGCAAAGAATGGGAATACATGCAATGCTGACCTTTCGTACATTCGAGCTTTCAGTGGTATGAAGTGTCACCTGGGGCCCCTGGTTCGCTTGGCATTTCAATAGAGAAATAAGTTGTCTCTTATCTATTTCTTTCTAGAGCTTATATGTCATCTTTAGCTGTTCTGTCATCAAAAGTATTGGCGTTGTGTACTCTTTCTTATCTCTCGCAGAATATGCCGGAATCACCGTTTCACAAGTTATGATCTGACGGCAATCTGTGACAAAATAACGCATCTCACCCATTAAGGAAATAAAAAATGCAAACACTGACAAAATCAAGAATATTTTTTACTTATTGAAAATCCAACGCGTAAACACATCTTTGATTTTTTCCTACCGCTCTCGTCTAAGTTCGTGCAATAACACGCCGTCAGTGAAATAACAGGAAGTCTGGAACAATTTAGCGTTTATTAAGGCAGTTAAAAAATATGGGAGGTTAAAAGCTAAATCAAGCCTTTATAACGTTGAAGGAGATATGTATCTTCAGCATCCATGTCTTTGTAATGCCATAACAAAAACTATTTACTGATTAATTAATTGGGTTTGTAAATTCATAAAAGGATTTTAATGAAGACTTGACACCTGTAAATTTCAATATTTTTTTCAACTCCTTACCTATTTACGATGAGGATGTCACTACCGTTTTTCTTGAGGTTTTCTTATTTACCCAAGTAAAAAGTGTATGTATGAGGTAAAACGAGAGTGTATATCTCAACACAGCGATTACAGAAAGAAGAGTACAGGAACGTCAATAATTTCAAAGTATCGGAAGAACATACAAAAGAGAGGAGGGCAATGAAATAGACAAAACGCCGAGCCCAAAGAGGCCACTAACGAACGCTTCAAAAGCTATGTTCCATCACCTCCCGCACTCATCACCCCGGTCGAACAAGTTCTGAGGCCCCCAAAATATGCATGAGGACCTGGAGAGCACAAGTTAAGTGGGGGGCTCACTCGCCAGGCACAATGCCAAGCGCGTTGATTCTCTTTTGCTCGGAAATTTGCATACGCGCTGTAATCGTCAGGTGCGGGATGTCTGTTCATTTGTAGATTATATGCCGATCTGACGTTGTTGTCCAGATAATCTCGTAAGCTCCTCAGAGGATTACAGTAACAGACAAATGCGAGAGGACGAAGAATTCTCAGGCAGAAACTCCCATGGAAGTGGGAACATTTAAAGAGATGTTACGCGCAAAGTGATGCCAAGTGACTGTACACTCGCGTTCAGGCAAGAACCCAAGTGGTGTTCTTTTTTTGTGGGTGCGCGCGTACGCGTGTGGGCGTGGGTGTGGCTTGGACGATATAAGTTTAGTTGAGAATGGTTTGCTGCCGTAAGACAACGACGACATATAGTATACATATTAAATTTCTCTTCAACTTCAAATAGATAACGTTACTGAAATATTGAAATCTAAACGCTATGTTCTTCTATTTCGTATATTTCCACGTGAGCCCGAGAGAGGAGATAGTTTGACAGATTAAATTCCATAAACATTTGGTTTGAGACGTTAGCTAGAGACAGGACAGAATAAATCGCGGAGGAAAAAACGAGTGGGGCAGACCTCCATAATATTTCATAACCACCTCAGCTCTCTAATATCTAAGCTCGCTAAACCCATAACTTACCCGGCAGCCAAAGCTTCACGTCACCGTCTCACACAAGAGAAGGTTTTGGTAAGGACAAGGAACATTTATTTGAACTGCTCAAGTTTAGAAAATCATGAGCAAATTTGCAAGAATTGGCCCATGAGTGCCCAGAAATCAGCGAAAATAAAAAGTAATGCAATTAAGCCGCATGCATAGGGAATAAAAATTTTCAGAAAAGTGGCTTTCAACATACAATAGTGAGACAGACTAACCCTCTCTGGTCTTGGCCGTAAATATCTTTGTTAAAACTTTATATATCGTCTGCTAAACGTAGCCAATCCATGGAGTGTTCTTTTTTATTTGACCTCTATATATTAAAGAAAACGTAATCCCCCAGACGCAATCCATAATCTACCCCCGAAAATAATTTTCAAAACTACGCCAAAAATCCGGCTTCTCTATGGCGACGAGACTGGCTCTTTCCGCCAGCTTGTTTCCCAGGTGAAAGTTGCCTCTCGCTAGTTACTGGCGTTGTTTCCACTCACGTGTTTGTAACACTGTCACCAAGTCGCCATGCAGCCCAAGATTTGATTTAGAAGTAATTGATGATCTTCCCTCAGAACCGGTGTATCATTTTTCTGACTCTGAGCCACAAAGTTTTCACTGTAATCCACATATGAAAAAAAGTCATCGTATTATTGATAAGCTAGCTGCGTTCAATCACCTGATGAAATCGAGACCATCTTATCTACACAATTCAGAATGATGCCAGCTTGTAAAATAACAATGAATTATTCCTAATTTTACAAAATAAATCCTTTATGAAATATCACACACACACACCACACACACTACACACACACACACACACACACACACACATATATATATATATATATATAATATATATATATATATATATATATATATATCCTATTAATAATATATTTATTCAATGTAAATAAAAAATGCAGAAAAATACAATTTTACTGACAGAACCGTAATACATAAATTTGAAACAATCCTATTGAATTGGCATTATCGTACAGGGGATTATATTGACCCAGATATACTTACTTATTAACAAGTGTGCGAATCCATATGCCCACCCTGCAGACCCCACTGACCAACTTTCTTGATAGTGAAAATGAACAGGGGAAAAAATGGATAGGGGTAAAAATAGATATGGGGGAAATGCAGAGGGAAAAATGGACAGGGGTACAAATGGATAGGGAAAAAATGGACAGGGGTAAAAGAGGACATGAGGAAAAATGGATAGGGTTAAAAAACGACCGTGGAAAAAAATTGGACAGGCGGGAAAAATGGACAGCGAAAAATTGAAAACAGTAAAAGGACAGGAGGAAAATGGTAAAAATGGATAAAGTTAAAAACAGACAGGGGTAAAAATGGATAGGAGGAAATATGGATAGGGGGAAAATAGACGGGTAACAATGGACAGGGGTAAAATGAAGTAGTAAAAATGGATAGGGGGAAATATGGACAGGGGAAAAATTGACAGGGGTAAAATGAAGTGGTAAAAATGGATAGGGGGAAATATGGATAGGGAGAAAAATGGACACAGGTAAAAATGGACAGACGGGAAAAATGGACAGGGGGAAAATTGATAAGGGTAAAAATGGACAGGGGGAAAATGGAAAGGGGTATAAATGGATAGGGAAATATTGGATGGGGGAAAATGGACAGGGGAAACATGGAGTGGTAAAAATGAATAAAGGTAAAAATGGATAGGGGGAAAAATTGACGGGGGGGGGGGGGGAAAAGAAGGGGTAAAATTGACAAGGAGAAAAATGGACTGGGGTTAAAATGGACAGGGGGAAAAATGGACGGGAAAAATGGAAAGGAGAGGGGGAAATTTCCATGGGGAAAAATGGATAGGGGTAAAAATTGGATCTTGTCATGTACAGCTGAATATGTTTCACTGATAACTTGTGTACAATCATATTATATTTACAAATTACTTGAGAAAATTATATGTAATTAAGGTCATATAAAATATGTAGGTTAAGATATATATATTATATATATATATAGTATATATATATATATATATATATATACATACATCATACATACATATATATATATATATATATATATATATATATATATATATAACATATATATAATATATTATATATATATATATATATATATATATATTTATGTAATAATATATATATATATATACATATATATATATATATATATATATATATATATATATATATATAATATATATATATATATTACACATATATATACATGTAATTCAGCGTTTTCTAAGATGGTTAGATAAAAAAATATTTCTGCGCACATCATCTGAATTACTGGAATACAGACATTTTCTCTTCAGACATCGACTGCCATGATGAAAATTACGATTTTTGTGAAAATGAAAGTGTTCATCCAGTGACGAGATGTACACTCCTTCATTTTATTTAATTTATTTTTTTCCATCGAATTATTTCAATTCATTGCCGACTAGAGGGAATCCATTTAATTTTATTTTCGCAATGTATAAAAGATACAACCGAAAGAAACGTATGCAACGTAACACGTCACACAATGGTCTGGAAATGAACAGCTGAACATTTTTCTAATACTACGGTATGCAATCCATTTCGCCCAGTCTTTATGCCTAAAAATATGTAGTACACACTCACAAACATTCACTCACTCACCCACATACCCAAGAGAACGTGCGTATACACATACGCGCGCGAGCGCGCACGCACACACATACACACACACATATATATATATAAAATGACTTATATATATATATATATATATCATATATATATATATATATATATATATATATATATATATACAATGATTAATAATCTCTATTGAACATAACGAAATGAAGAAACATGCAGATAATAGTTTCACGGAGAATCTGGAGGACCCAAGACTACAAGGATATGACAGCAGGAACTCCTTGCGGTCAAAATCAGCCTTTATATTCCCATCTGAAATTTGGGTGCGCCGATCTTCTTTTGTTCACAACTGAATATGTGCTTTCTCGCTTGCAGACTCACTACAACATCTCCCAGGCAGCACTTCATATTTTTGCAGCTCATAATCCATTTTATACTCCTAGGCTGCGCGCGCGCGCGCATTCTCTTGCGTATGTCGGTGGGTGAATGAATGTTTAGGCATAAAGTCAGGTCGAAATGGATAGCATGCTGCAGTGGTTTAGAGAAATGTTCGCAGTATTTATTTCCAGACCTTTGTGCGACGTTATACGTTGTGTACACAAGGTCGATGTCACTGCCAAACCAATCCCCACCCAAATACGTCACAAGATATCAATAAATTTATGAGACCCATAAGAACAAGACACAGAATGTAAAGCTAATGCAATATTGTAGTTACACTATATATAAAAAAATCATATAAATATATAATTAACCATCCCCTAAGTAACTAAGTATTGTAAATTTAAATACTAACCCTAAATCCCCACCCCACCCACATTCCATCCTCTTAGAGCTATAAATGGGCTACTGGATATTATTGTATTCTGGTTCTTGCCCGACAAAGAATTCGACACATGCGAAACGGATCGCCATAGCTATATAGTGGAATAAATGGAAATCCTACCCCACCCAACTGTGTGTCCTTATCTATCATGTATGTGTATGTATATGTATATGTATATATATTCATACACACAGGCACATATATGGGTTTTATACATACGCATACACGCAAATATACTGCATACAAAACACTTTCTTACTTTGCAATATATTTATATGCTAGAATATCCTTCTGTAAATTCACGTATACGAAATTTTGAATATCTCACCGTTCACTTGCTTATACGGAACTGAACTACTACACAAAAACGTAAGTCTTCCTGTTAGCCACCTTTTAAAAGGTACTTCTGTAAAATACCTTATACGAAATTTTCAATATTTTTCCGTTCATTTGGTTATGCGGAACTGGACCACACAACAAATGCTTGACTTCCCGTTCGCCACCTTTTTTTTCTGCCATATATGTGATAAACAGAAATTTGTCTTTTCTAACTGGGCTATGATAGTAACATCGCTTGTTAATGAAGCAGCGATAATTTACCCCAACTGCCAACTGCCGATGTAACAGTTCCGAATTAAATAATGCTCCAATAACAACTTCGGTTTGGGAACCATAAAATTGCTGTTTAATTAAAAACTGACTCATTATAAAAAAAAAATATAGGGGTAAAATTAGGGGGGCATTTTGTGGAAACTTTCAGTGCGTCCAACTCTTCAAACTGTTCTCCGAGTGAAGGAACAAGACCGGAACGTAAACAATAAGTTCGGCCGTCTGGACAGAACAGGAGAGGGTTAAGTGAAAGTTTTCCTCTTGTTAATGACAAACACCTAATCGCAAGGGAAATGAAAGAGGAAAAAATCTACCTACAAATATTCCTCTTCGTAAAGGATAAAACAAGTAAAAAGTATTAAGGGAAAGCAAGAAGCACAATAGTGTTAGAGTAATGATAGGAAAAAAGAAAAAGTATATCTTAGTTTTACCAGACCACTGAGCTGATTAGCAGCTCTCCTAGGGCTGGCCCGATGATTAGATATTTTTATTTGGCTAGGAACCAATTGGTTACCTAGCAATGGGACCTACAGCTTATTGTGGGATCCGAACCACATTATATCGAGAAATTAATTTCTATCACCAGAAATAAATTCCTCTGGTTCCGCGGTGGCCGGGCCGAGAATCGAACTTCGGACCACCGGATTGGTAACCGAGCGCGAAATCCACTCGTCCAACGAAGACCTTAGTAATGATAGGACTATGATTGAATTTTATAAATTGAAAAAAAAAATCATTTTTAAAAGAAAGTTAATTAAACAACAGAACCAATTTCTTGAGGCATCACAATACAATAACAATATTCATAACATTGCTACCAAAATTCTTAAACGGGGGAAATAGAACATTGAATTCGAATAATGAAAATGAAATCAAACTAAATGCAATGAACTTTGGAAGAAAAATTTTCTGCGAAAATACAATAGTTATATTCATAAACATCATCATCATCATCTTTAACGCCGTTGGACGCAGACTGCCTTCATAGAGAATTCATTGGCTGAAAACATTAAATCGTACCCAGTTTCTCGCAGTGAGCACTGCCTGTTTATGGCCAATGACCTCCACTGTTGCCTGCTGGTTTTTAACCGAGATCACCCAGGGTTGAGGTCGAATAGCCACTCGACACTTTAATCTTAACTGTCATTCAACTGCCAGTGATTTCAGGTGCTCCTCCTGAGCAACGCCACAATTTTCGACTGGATCTAACCTTCACCTGAAGAGGTGTTACCCTACAATGCAGCAAGTGCGTCTACCCTCAGCTCGGGCACTAATCCAGGTACTACCAGCTGGGCCAGTTGGCCGAACGCTCACTACGGGGCAGTGACTCATCACCCTGAAGGTATATACAAACCCAAGGGGCAGTGACTCAACTCCCTGAAGGTATATGCCTACCCAAGGGGCAGTGACAACTCCCTGAAGGTATATGCATACCCAAGGGGCAGTGACTCAACTCCCTGAAGGTATATGCATACCCAAGGGGCAGTGACTCAACTCCCTGAAGGTATATGCATACCCAAGGGGCAGTGACTCAACTCCCTGGAGGTGTATATATACCCAAGGGGCAGTGACTCAACTCCCTGAAGGTATATGCATACCCAAGGGGCAGTGACTCAACTCCCTGAAGGTATATGCATACCCAAGGGGCAGTGACTCAACTCCCTGAAGGTATATGCATACCCAAGGGGCAGTGACTCAACTCCCTGAAGGTATATGCATACCAAGGGGCAGTGACTCAACTCCCTGGAGGTGTATATATACCCAAGGGGCAGTGACTCAACTCCCTGAAGGTATATGCATACCAAGGGCAGTGACTCAACTCCCTGAAGGTATATGCATACCCAAGGGGCAGTGACTCAACTCCCTGAAGGTATATGCATACCCAAGGGGCAGTGACTCAACTCCCTGAAGGTATATGCATACCCAAGGGGCAGTGACTCATCACCCTGAAGGTATATGCATACCCAAGGGCAGTGACTCAACTCCCTCAAACAAACCCAAGAGGCGGTGACGTAATTCTCTGAAGGTATATACATATCCAAAGGGCAGTGAATGAACTCCATGAAGGTATATGCATACCCAAGGGGCAGTTACGCAACTCCCTGAAGGTCTATACATAACCCCGGGCACTAATTTACCAATTGCAATATATTAATAATTGATTATTTTTGTAATAAAAGCACGTAATATATCCAGCTTTGAAAGACGCACATACCTAGATGTTAAGAAAAGGAAAAAGGCTGTTGAAAACGTAAAAAAACAAAATGTGCAAACTGAAGAGTGAAGATAACTATTTGTGCATGTGTAAAACCATTGAAATTCTCTTAGATATAGACATGTTAGCAATAGGAAGAGCGACAAACTCTGTTGTCCCATGGTACTGATGTCGCAATACCATGGGACACCAGAGTTGAAGAGAAAGAAAAGGAAAACTGATAAGTATCAAGACTTGAAAATAGAAATAAGAAGGATATGGGATATGCCAGTGGAAATTGTACCCATAATCATGAGAACACTAGGCACGATCCCAAGATCCTTGAAAACGAATCTTGAAAAACTAGAGGCTGAAGTAACTCCAGGACTCATGCAGACGAGTGTGATCCTAGAAACGGCTCACATAGTAAGAAAAGTGATGGACTCCTAAGGAAGCAGGATGCAACCCGGAACCCCACACTATAAATACCACCCAGTCGAATTGGAAGACTGTGACAGACCAAAAAAAAAAAAAAATAAATAATAATTAATAATAATAATAATAATAATAATAATAATAATAATAATTAATAATAATAATAATAATAATAATAATAATAATAATAAATATAAGAAGTAATTCAATACGTGACATCCATTTACCAATGGGTAGAAGAATTCACGATTTGGAAAATCATACAACTGTCTTCAAGTTCTCGATATGGATAAAATATTATACAGCATAAAACAGAAAAGTGTTACAGGATTACGTAAAAAAATTAAAAAAATACTGACTTCGAATCCAATCCATTTGAAAAGCTACATTCTAGTTAGTGAGGGGCTGAAGGTAAATATCCGCACTTACTAAGCTGAAGCTCATATCTTCCTTCTGACTGGCCAAAATATCATATCAACATAAACCCAACATCTCTTTTAAATATTCACATACACTTTATTATCGATCTGAAAATCTAAAAATATTATCCTAGCATCACTGTATAAATTTACCGTCAGTTCCAATAAAATGAAAAGAAATATATTTCCATCCTCAACAAGATTTCGCTCAGGTAGAAAAATTTCTGGGTTCGTATCCCGGGCCCATCGGAAAAATCAGATCAACTGTTTCTTGACTCATTGTCCTTTCAACTAAAGTCCAATAAATACACCAAGAACTTTTGGAAATACATTTAAGCGAAAAAATCCAGAATTTGCAACCAGCTCTTTGATTCATTTCAAAATGTAGTAATATTTTCACAGTAATTCATTACAATCCACTGAAATCTTTATCAGGAACTTTTTCAAACTCTATAACACTTTACGGGGTTATTTTCATATCAAATACATTTAATTCGTATCATTACGTGTACATCTATAAACACGTTCTCTGCAAGACGTCAGTGTATCCGTTGTCGCTGTTCATAAAATCTCTAGACCTAATCTACAATTAATTACCAGCTTCGGGACCTTTTCTGTTTATTTCCAGGAATCCTCAGTGTCCTTGCATACTGGTTCTCTCACTGGTTAAAAGCCGGAATCTTTTATGGAAAAGGTGATTTAAAAAAAATTTATATTTCAAATAAGTCCATCTAAATTTTTGTTGACCTACAAGAAAAAGATTGTAAGCATACTAAGAATAAATTGTAATAAGCACTTATTTGATTTCATAAAGACAAACACTATATAAATATACACACATATATATATATATATATATATATATATATAATATTATATATATAACTAAATACCAAAAATAACTTGTAATAAGGACTTTTTTCAATACGCAAACATTCACAAACACAATATATATATATATATATAATATATATATATATACATATATATATATATATATAATTGTAATAATATAAGTAATTGATTAGATTTTATTGATATATATATATATATATATATATATATATATTATATAGTTCACATATCCAATAACTACTTATATTTTTAGTTGACCCCAACCCCAAGAAAAAGATTATATATATGTGTATATATATATATATATATATATATTATATTAAATAAATTCTATATGTATTATATATATATTCTATATTATATATATAATATAGTATATATATATATATATATATATATATAACATACATACATATAAACATTCATTAGTCCTATGTGAAAGAAATGGACAGAACTATCCAAAAGAGGGCTGAGCATTTGTGCGTCAACGCATTCGAAGGTCCGAGAGTCCTATAGTGTAAAGCGATTGACCTCCTCAATGACCTGGCCCTTTCCATTTCCCTGGAAACTTTCTCTCCGTCAATAAAGGGGCTCCCTCTTTCTTATCCATCAACTTTAAGAAGAAGAGTTACTCATCCCCCAGGAGGTCCTGTATAACATCTGTCATGCCACCCCTATACGCATTTACTCTTTGGACATCTGTCTTTCTGGGATTGCTTGGTTCAGAGACGGTTTTTTCCCTGCAACTCGCAAGTTTGGGTCTTGTCTTTTTGCCTCCATTTTCCTTGACTTTTACATCTATCCAGCAGTCCGTCCTTTCTTTGCTTCAAGCAGAGGAATGAATAAATGTATGATATTTGGACTACATCGCTCGGCGCGCGACCGGGGAGGCCATTTATCGCCGTCATGGCAATGAAGATATGAATTTTATTAAAAACAACCCATAATGGATAAATATACGGATGTCAATCACACACATTCGTACATTTAAATAATAATTTAAAAAGATTATCTGAATACCATTTAAAATCTCTCCGCTCAAAAGGTCATAAGTGGTTCAATTACAACTTTTTCACCCAAAAGCTCAAACTAGATTTCGGGCGAAGGCTCCACAGTTTACACTGCTACTCATATATCGAGAGCAGCACACCTGGATGTGCTCACCAGACAATAACCGGCTACAATGAGCAAATTCTGGTGCAACTCTGCTCTGTAAAATGTACTTGTGGGTGAGGCGAGTACTTACGGTCATCAGTCGGAGTAAAACAACATTAATCTTTTAGTTGCAATTGGATTTGTAGGCCAGGGGAGGATATTATCCTTAATACTTTTGTATTCATTCTACTGGTATATCTGGGAGACAGTCATCTATCTTACCACTGCCTCAAAATGCCCTAATTGTATCTTGTTTTTAAACCTCAGAATAGGGACACTTTAAAGCTTAATAATAAATGAAAGCGGCTCCTTTCGCTTCCCTGTCTGCTACGTCATTACCACGAATTCCTACTTGAGAAGGAACCCAGCAGAAATGGTAGTTTGTGTCGAAAGGAAACATGAAAGGACAACTCTTGCCTTTAGGACTATCGGTTGGACACTAATAAAAGCTTTCACAGAATCTAAAGTATTCTACCTCACTATTTAAAACGAGTTCTAAAGCAGAAACCAATTCTGTAAATTCCGCGGCAAATACAGAGGCAAACTCAGGTAACTTTACTGTATATGATTCATTCTCATGGGTTGCAACACATTTCATTCTCTGACTCCGAGCCAGCCATAATTAGCTTCATGTTCAAGGAATTTTCAGTTGACCTTTTCTAAGAGAACCTGTTTCTTTGGGAAGGATTTTGAGCACTAAGAAATTTCAAGTATGACCAGAGGTGGAATATGAGGACGGTTGACTTTTAAAAAATATGTCATTAACTGGTTCATTCAATTTAATCTGAAAAGGGTTAGATGATGTTGGTCCACCAAATCTCCAAATCCCCAGCTTCTCTCAAGGCATCAAAGGAAGAGTTAGCGGGGCAGATTTAACTCTATCCATCTCCTCCCACCGCAAATCAAATGGTAATTCATTAATATACACATAAATGCTCTTAACAGGCGAGTTTCTAAATGCAACGCGGCATATTCGAAGGACTATATCATGTACAACATTGAGAGTTCTTTTAATTTAGTTTTATAAACCGATGAACATATCTGACAACCCTACTGATGCTGCGACCTACGCTGACTCATACTGAGGATACTACTTTCTTATTTTAATGCAACCTCTTTCCCTCTTTCCTGCTCTCGCCTCTACAGCTTATTGGGTCTGGGGCAGAAAAGGGTATCAGTAGGTTCCCCGTCCAATCGGTCCATTGAGAAAGAAAACATGGAACATGAATACATGAAATTTCCACAGCGGCGTCAATAGCCTTGCAGGCGCAGAGCGAGAATGTGGAAAAAAAATCAGCCATTTAAAATATGTAAATAGCAAATAAGTCTAATTATAGTTATAGTTTCTACGGAAAACCACAACATTATAATTATGCAAAAATAAAAGGTTAAAAAAGATTTGGTAAATCTATTATCTGACATATTTGGGCAAGTGTCTTCTCAAATATCGAAGAACAATTGAAAGCACATTACTGTATAATGAAAATAATAAAAATTGGATAAGCAGAAAAATGTTCACACGATAATCTAGTCTAATACGTGGAACTCAGAGGAAGAGAAATTGGCAATAATTAATTATTTAAGTTAAATTAGTGCAATACAATATGCAAAACAAGCAACGCTATTAAAGCGATATTTACGTTTTATGGAAAACATACTAAAAAATAAAGTAAATTTTGACCTTCCTATTGAAAAAAGCAATATTTTCCAACAAATGAAAAACTCTTGAATACATACAACGTATCGCACATCCATTTACATACTTCTGTAAATACGAGTACACCTCAACAACCAGCTGTTTCCACCTAAATTTATGAAGAGTGAGCAAACTGCAATGAAGACTAATAATGTTAGGAAAAAAAACTATGAAGTGGCTGAATACAATCGTCAGTTCCGTCCTTATTTCGTCCCTGTAAGTTAATATTTGAGCTAAAAATAGTCTATAAAGAAAAAAAAAATCAAATTTACGGTACCTGGACTGTCAGTATCACAGAATTTGTGCAAGGAGAAGATAATACGTAAGATATATATGCTATTATTAAAAGGGGTTTGGATTTTTTATGTAAATGGTTTGCTTCCGTATATGAACGTTTCTGCATGAAAACACGAGAGAAAATGAATTACATAAAGCATGCTCATATTGGTTATGAAGATAATGGCTTTACAAAAGCAACTCGATGACTAAAACTACTACTCATGACTCGTTTAAAAAAGAATAACCTTCCAGAATGTCTCTATACCAGCCATTTCGTGACCTCATATTTTGTATTTTATCATTTTCCATAAACACCGAGGGCATCGGTGCTGTCAGTTTTTTTTTTTTACTGCACACGAAACAGCCTAAAGAACCATAATGATCATGGTCCTCAAGGTTTCACTTGTTATTCGATGAAAGATGAATAATCTTTCATCATATCATTAAACATATCCAGAAGCTCGTGATATCATTAGTTAACAAACGTATGCACCACAGTCTTGCTAGGAACAGTAATGATTTTCTGTTTTTAATATAGCTTCATACTCGTAATTATAGTTAAGAACAAACACGACAGAAACACAAGGGACAATAGTGATTTTTGTCTGAAAAATATTTGCAAGCAACACCAGAATTTACAGTTTATGCAAATGACGGGATGGTAGATAACAAGGGATTCTCTTTTAAACGAGTCACGTTTTCTCTGGCTTACAGTAACTCTTTGGTAGAAGCGCTGACGTCTGGATATTACAGTTACAGGTGTCCGGGTCGAGACCTACCCCTGCACCAGCCACAGGTGTCTAGGTTCAAGACCCACCTTTGCACCTGTCACAGGTGTGTGGGGTCGAAACCAACCTTTGCACCTGTCACAGGTGTGTGGATTCGAGACCCACCTTTACACCTGTCACAAGTGTGTGGGTTTGAGACCCACCCTTGCACCAGTCAAATTCACCCAGCCATAAGCGGGTATTTGTTCGATCACAAGACGAATCAAGGAAGTGGAGGAAACTGGGGAAAGGGAACTAGCCACCCTACTCCGTTAAGCCTAAGCTACGAAAATTTAATTACACTGTCCGGTCTACTGACTCGTCCAAACGCTCGTTCTACGAGTTTGGGTATTTACCTTAGTGGTCTTGGACACCGCATCGTATCCGCCGGGCCACAAGTTCGTTTCCAACTGCGAGCGATGCGATTCAGTTTGATGAGATTGTGTACATAAAACATATGTAAACACACAAACACACATAAATATACAAACACTTATTGCTAGCACAAGTACATCAAAAACACTTACTGATTATTTTTCATTCAAAACATCAAATTCTACATGGGGAAAGAATGTTCAAGAGTAATAAAAAAAATGAGAAAAATATAAGAAATTCACAGACAAAAATTCCTACATGATTCTAACAGGAACAAAAAATAAGGAAAAACACAAAAAATGGCAAAACTTAGTGGAGCAGGTAAAGGATTATATATATATACCTCATTAGGTCATCGAATAATCATTTAACTGAATTGCATGTCGAGGTAAAACATTACATGATGATCTTGTTAAAATAATTCAACTTTGTATCTAAAATACCCAACTGATAGTGTAGAATTTCTTAATGCCTAGTGGCTACCAAGCATTACTTAAAATATAGCATATGTCTCAATAATAATAATAATAATAATATAATAATAATAATAATAATAATAATAATAATGGTATGAAAATAGAACTTAGTATCTGTAACAATTCATCAGACTCGTCATCCTAAGTAGGGAGTCTGATAAAAAGGAACCAACGCTTACTGTACTAAAGATTCTTTAGTGTTCCTTGACCCCCAAGTGCACTGTCTTCTGCCTTCTACTCAGGCCACTGAACCTCCCTCACTCTCCCATCATTATTCTCTCCCTAAGCAGCTGTCCAACTTCTTCAAATTTAATAATAAATCCTTCAAGTCAACTTCTTCAACTTCAAGAACAAATCCTTCGAGTCAACTTCTTCAACTTCAAGAACAATCCTTCAAGCCAACTCCTTCAACTTCACAAATAAATCCTTCAAGCCAACTTCTTCAACGTCAAGAACAAATTCTTCAAGCCAACTTCTTCATCTTCAAGAATAAATCCTTCAAACCAACTTCTTCAACTTCAAGAACAAATCCCTCGAGCCAACTTCTTCAACTTCGAGAACAAATCCTTCAACTCCAAGAAAAAATCCTTCAAACCAACTTCTTCAACTTCAAGAATAAATCCTTCGAACCAACTTCTTCAACTTCAAGAACAAACCCTTCGAGCCAACTTCTTCAACTTCAAGAATAAATCCTTTGAACCAACTTCTTCAACTTCAAGAACAATTCCTTCGAGCCAACTTATTCAACTTCAAGAACAAAACCCTTTGAGCCAACTTCTTCAGCTTCAAGAATAAATCCTTTCGAACCACTTCTTTCAACTTTCAAAGAACAAAATCCATCGAGCCAACTTCTTCAACTTCGAGAACAAATCCTTCAACTCCAAGAAAAAATCCTTCGAACCAACTTCTTCAACTTCAAGAATAAATCCTTCGAGTCAACTTCTTCAGCTTCAAGAACAAATCCTTCGAGCCAACTTCTTCAACTTCAAGAACAAACCCTTTGAGCCAACTTCTTCAACTTAAAGAACAAACCCTTCGAGCCAACTTCTTCAACTTCAAGAATAAATCATTTGAACCAACTTCTTCAACTTCAAGAACAATTCCTTCGAGCCAACTTATTCAACTTCAAGAACAAAACCCTTTAAGCCAACTTCTTCAGCTTCAAGAATAAATCCTTCGAACCAACTTCTTCAACTTCAAGAACACATCCATCGAGCCAACTTCTTCAACTTCGAGAACAAATCCTTCAACCCCAAGAAAAAATCCTTCGAACCAACTTCTTCAACTTCAAGAATAAATCCTTCGAGTCAACTTCTTCAGCTTCAAGAACAAGCCTTCCAGCCAACTTCTTCAACTTCAAGAACAACCTTGACCAACTTCTTCAATTCAAGAACCCAACCAATTCTTCAACTTCAAGAACAAATCCTTCGAGCCAACTTCTTCAACTTCAAGAATAAATCCTTCAAGCCAGAATAAATCCTTCAAGCCAACTTCTTCAACTTCGAGAATAAATCCTTCAACTTCTAGAACAAATCCTTCGAACCAACTTCTTCAACTTCAAGAAAAAACCCTTTGAGCCAATTTCTTCAGCTTCAAGAATAAATCCTTCGAGCCAACTTCTTCAACTTCAAGAACAAATCCTTCGAGCCAACTTCTTCAACTTCAAGAACAAACCTTCAGCAACTTCTTCAACTTCAAGAACACCTTCTTTAGAACAAAATATTCTTCAACTCAAGAAACAATCTTCAGCCAACTTCTTTCAATCTTAAGAACAAAACCTTCGAGCAACTTCTTCAACTTCAAGAATAAAATCCTTCCAGCCAACTCTTCAAACTCAAGAACAAAATCGACCAACTTCTTCAACTTCAAGAACAAACCCTTCGAGCCAACTTCTTCAACTTCAAGGAACAAATCCTTCGAACCAACTTCTCAACTTCAAGAACAACTCGAGCCAACTTCTTCAACTTCAAGAACTCCTTCGAGCCAATCTTCAACTTAAGAACAATCCTTCAGAACTTCTTCAAACTCCAAGAATTAAATCATTCGAGCCAACTTCCTTAACTTCAAGAACAAATCCTTCCAGCCAACTTCTTCAACTTCAAGAACAAATCCTTCGAGCCAACTTCTTCAACTTCAAGAACAAATCCTTCCAGCTAACTTCTTCAACTTCAAGAACAAACGACCTTAACTCTTCAACTTCAAGAACTTCCAGTAACTCTTCAACGTTTAAGAAAACAACTTCGACCAACTTCTTCAACTTCAAGAACAAATCCTTCCAACCAACTTCTTCAACTTCAAGAACAAATCCTTCCAGCCAACTTCTTCAACTTCAAGAACAAATCCTTCGAACCAACTTCTTCAACTTCAAGAACAAAATTCTTTTTTCGAACAAAACCTTCCTTCAACTTCAAGAACAAACTTCGAGCCAACTTCTTCAACTTCAGAAGAATAATCCTTCGAACAAAATCTTCACCAAGAACAAATCTTCAAGCCTAACTTCAACTTCAAGAACAAATCCTTCCAGCCAACTTCTTCAACTTCAAGAACAAACCCTTCGAGCCAACTTCTTCAACTTCAAGAACAAATCCTTCGAGCCAACTTCTTCAACTTCAAGAACAAACCCTTCGAGCCAACTTCTTCAACTTCAAGAACAAATCCTTCGAGCCAACTTCTTCAACTTCAAGAACAAACCCTTCGAGCCAACTTCTTCAACTTCAAGAACAAACCCTTCATGCCAATGATAGTGGTATTAAATGGTGTTCAGTTAATGACCGTATACAAAATCGGTAATAATGATACTGATCCTGAGGGGATTTGTCATTGAGAAAAATATTTGATACATTTATATTGTATACATAAATATAAAGGAACATTTACACATACTCATTCATCTATCTTGCCCTGACATGACCTCGAGAACGGGACCATACGACTGAGTTACCGCAAACGCATAATAAAATTAGTAGTCGGTTGTGCATGACATAAGAATCTGGTCAAACATAAAATTGAAAAATATTCTGAAATCCTATGTGATACGCTGCTAAGTACATTAACACAAACTTCGGTATTGCCAGTCATACAGACTATTTATTTAACCAACAAAATAAGAGAAAAAAAAACTTGTAAGAGTTAATATGAAAGATCACGAACTGTCAGGAATCAAATGCTGTAATGACGGGAGGCAATTTAGTAATGGGCTTTGATTTGAGACTTACACCATGATTCAGAGATCTAGGAAACTACCAAAACAAAAAGTTATGAAAATGACCATTAAACTGGCAGATTTACAAAGATTACACTGCAGGAACAAAAATAAACAATGTCATCAACAGATGAAAAACAAACTCGTGATTTGGGAGATGTTTGCAATGAAGTACACAGAAGATAAACTAATTCCCCTCCAACCTGTTATGAATCTAATGAGAAGTTACGTATGAAAAAATCTCAGAGGACAAAAGCTTCCATACGAAACTGCAATATAAAAAAAAAAGAAACAAAAAAAATATTTCTAAAGTAAGTCGATGCATCAAGAGCACAAACAAGACCGTTACCGACGAGTTCGCCATGCTGTGAGAGAGAGAGAGAGAGAGAGAGAGAGAGAGAGAGTAACGTATAATACGCAATGCACATATATATAAATATAGCACCCAATCAATACGATCCCATAACTTCATAAGGCCAGCGAATATTTTCCTTCCATCAACCCTTTGACTGCTCTCGACCCGAAATTAAATTTGCCAGGCCAGAGTCGAAAACCAGAAATACCGAAATAATCATGGACTCATCTCAACTCGGCGCAAAAGATGGATTGATCTGCCTGAATAACATCCGCCCATTACGAGAGAGAGAGAGAGAGAAGAGAGAGAGAGAGAGAGAGAGAGAGGAGAGAGAGAGAGAGAGAGAGGACTAAACTTGGACGGAAAAAAGTAAGAAGTTGACTTTCAATCTTTCTATCTCGTAAGAAAAATAAAACTACAGCAAGAACCTGAGCCAACGAGGAAGTCATTATTGGAACTTGAAAGATAAAAACTTCCAACAGCGAAAGCGAGCTGATTCCCACAGAGCGAAACTTCGACGGAGATTTCGTTAATGTATATTGCGTTTCTTCACTTTCTAGTCATAAGATAAGAATGGAAGAAAATTTAGCTGGAAACTGACATCCACTAATTACTCAAGAATTTACCGTCATAGTGATCATGCACTGCGAATCTTGTTAATGTTCATTTTGAAGCTAAATAAAAGTAACTATGGAAATAGTCACATTCGAAAGTAAATTCAAACAACCATGCAAGGACAATTATACATGGTATGATTGTGCCAATACATATACTGATACTGTACACACATGAAGTCTAGTCATTTACATACACATTATGTGCACAGTAAAGTGCACATCAAATTTCTTCATTATATGAAAGGGCACATAAATATATATGCTTCTTTATATGAGGTGATTTTAGAGAAAACAAAACAAAATTCACTGTAACGATCGAAGAGACGTGTTTATTTTCATCGACACTCCTTGACAGTGACTGACAGATTAATCAACTTATATCACTTGCGTCTGTTGTAAGTTCTGCACGAGGGTATTCATCTTGCGATATTAATTAATATCACAAGATCTGCATAAGGGTAATCTTAATTATCAAAATAGTAATTTTGCTTTCAGCGACTACTATATTATGTTATAGTACAGTGTAAAGATCTTGAAAGCTTAAGTAAATATGGCCAAGTGAAATTCCCGCAAGAATGTAGTGAAATTGAAGCCTTATGCCAATAAATAATTGTTCTTTGATAAAGGACATAATACTTATTCACTTTACATGACAAATAACTTGTGACAAATGAAAAAAAGTTAAAGAAATAATTTGCGAAAAAGTAAACAAATACTTAATTTCCTGTTTTTACAAATTTGCTGAACTTCTCATCTATTTCATCCTACTTATTAATTTCCCATTCAGGCTTTTAATTTGTATCACGATGAAATTACGTTCCTGGCTTTTAGTCTAGCAGGATTTAATTTCCGTCACTTTTTATTACGTGAGCTCCGCCTACCGACGGTTTTTATTTTCTCTCGTACTTCGATCCGACACAAACTCTCCTGCCTCCATCAACTCGTGGGATTTCAACATGTCGCACTCTCTTCCAAGAGTACTTGACCTTCTTTCAATTTCTTCTGGGTGTCATTTTCTCTCTCCCCTTCAATCATCGATTCTTTCTAAGCCTACTATCTCGTATCACTTGCACCTCTTTGCGTATTCAATGCTTCTCAATCCTCTTATTTACATTACACCTTTTCTTAAGTAATTTTTTGTCTCGTTCCTACCTATTCACATTTCGTTCCTCTCAGTTGCTCCCATTCTGTGGATATTAATCTCTCTCTCTCTCTCTCTCTCTCTCTCTCTCTCTCTCTCTCTCTCTCTCTCCTCTCTCACACACTATTCTACTTTCATGAATTTTTTCCCGTATTGTTTTTCGGTAAGGTTCACCAACCTCTTCTTCTTTCTAATCCCATTATACTTCATTGATTGTCTTCCTCTTAACAAGTACTCTATCGGCTAGTCACCCTAATACTGTTCATAATCAACAGTTTTGACAGCATCAGTTAGTGAATTTTAATACTTGCAAAAAAAGAAAAAATGAAAGCTGGGCAGTGCTAGTTTGTTGGCAAGCTGTCGTCCACGGACCTGAATCCACCACAGCTCTTGGTACTGTAGTTCTCAAGTAAATCTTTTGTACAAAAAAAAAAAACAGGCGAGTCCTGATCTACCAGCGAAGGATTGCTAACTGGGCAAAATTTCTTAATCAGTTTTGAGAACTGAAGCGTGTTGGTTCACTGGCTTTGAGTTACCACCCGTAAAGGCGGCTTTAATGACCCAATATGCCCAGACGATCGTGGCATTATAATTCTGGAATGAAGAGGGGGTTTGGCGTTTAGTGGGACAAAGTCTGTCGCCAAACTCCGTTGGGTTTCCAAATATTTTATTGAAATTGTTGAAGTTTAAAAGTTATGGCGGAGGTGTTATCTACAGGCCAATGAAGCTGTAGCCAGTCCTCTTTAACGTAATTCCTTCGCTATCAAGAGGAGTGTTCCTGTCAGCGTATCTGGGTATTAATTTTTTTTTACTTTGTTTTGCTAAACCGAAAGTGAGAGACTTCTGACTTGTAGACAAGCCATTGGCCCTTCAAAATTGGAAGTTTCAGTAATAAATGGTCAAGCATCTGAAAGGTACATCTGTTCTCAACTTTGGTCACAGAAACCTTATCGTGCAGACATGAAAATTATGTTAAAACTATTCATTCTGGATCCACGGGATAGGGTGACTCACCCAAAACTGAAGTCCATTCGTTTGCCGTTTGTAAACTCACTGGCTTGAAAAAACAGGTCTTTGCTGAGCTGCTGCAGGCAGACAGACTGTCAGCAACTTTGGGTCATTGTTATTATCATCCAAAATTTAAAAGCTCCTACATCCTGGACATGAAATGGAATATAAATTTAGGCCAGAGGCTAAGCACTGTGATCTATGAGGTCATTCAGCGCTGATAGGGAATTCTGAGTAAAAAGATTTTAATGGTGTAACCGGAGGAAAACCTCGCGGTTGGACTATGATACATCTTTTAGGAGAAGGTGGAAAGTAAGATAGAAGAAAGAGAATATGAATGGAGGTGGAGTAAAAGGAACGAAAGTGGTTGTAGCTAAGGGTCGAATGGACACTGCAAAGACAGCGAAGTAATGCCTACAGTGCACCACTTGAGGTTCACTGACGGCACTACCCCTCTACGGGAGCATCGTGGACAAGGCAATTTCTCAAATTATCATGCAAAAACAAACGATTTGTTTAAGATGGGAATAAACAATACTTTCCAATGACTCCAGATTCACGATCAAAATACATCTCGTTTTTATTCTAATTCATGTGAATGGTTATTTATTCATAAAGAGAATTAGGCTTTTGTCTGTGTTCATCCGATCATCAAGGTTTATTATTAACTTCCTAAGTCTTATTAGAGTGGTACGGAGGGTCGGGAGTAGGACTTTAAAACCTTATTCAAACCTAGTAAATTACAGTCCCAACAAACAAACCTGCTCCCCCCCACCACTTTAAAAACAAAAGAAAAAACTTAAGACATCTACTAGTTCCGCAATAAAAACAATTTTCTTTATTCTTTATATTACAGGACTGCGGAATGGTCTCCCTTCAAGTGCTATGATGATTGAGGTTCACGAGTCCGAAGGATATTTTAATGCTAACCTGATGAGTTATCAACCGCCCCCTTCACGCCTTTCACTATTTTCAGCATTATTAATGTTTTCCTTTACCCTTGTAACAATTTATCTGTATATTACTCTTCATGTTTGCAACTTTTCCACATCTGCGCATTCTGTTATTCGGAAGCTTGCTTAGCCTGTTATGCAATGGTCTTTTCGTCTTCCTCTATAAGGACGTGTACGCAGATGACTTCCCCTGCAAGAATAGCATATAAATCTGGCCACAATATTTACCACTGGGATTTCAGTGTATACTCAAAACCTGGCAAAGATGAATCCAGATCATTCTTAGAGAAAAAGTGGCAAAGAAGGAAGACAAGTCGTAAAAATTATGACCAAAACATATATATAAAATATATATTTATATAAATATAAATATATATAAAACATATATATATATATATAAAATATATATATATATATATATACTATATATAGAGAGAGAGAGAGAGAGAGAGAGAGAGAGAGAGAGAGAAGAGAGAGAGAGACGATACGAAATAAGCTATTGGAATACTTGAATCAAAATACTTTGGTCCTAACCAAAAATATGAGCTGGAATAATGCAGCTCACGAAGGTACGTGTGAAGTAATCTATGAAATACATGACAAATACATCAATACACAACTGGGTCACACACACATATAAATATGTGTAAATATATATATATATATATATATATATATATATATATATATATATATAGTATATATATATATTATATACTATATTAAAACATTCAAACACAACACTTGTACGACGAGTGAAGCAGGGTGGCAATTAGTGCTACAGGGCGGTCAGACAAGAGGAAGATTGGCCGCGTGTTGATTAACTTCTCTGGGCCGCGACCCGTAATTACCTCCATCTGAACTTTCCACTTAATAGGCGACTGACGCTTGGAAAACAGACGGACGTCACTGTAAGCAATTTGGGGAAGAATCCTGGCGGCCTCTGGTCTCGTGAATGGTGGGCCGGGGCCTGTTCAGTTGGGTTCCGGTCGGCGTGTTTGGAGGACGCAATTCGAAAGTTCCGTTTCGGGGTGGATTTTCAATAATAATAATAATAATAATAATAATAATAATAATAATAATAATAATAATAATAATAATAGCCCCGTTTGAGGGAACTACCCGCAAATTCTTTACATGCTTTGCCATTTATTTTTTTCATATACATTGTCTCTTTTTTTATTTACTTTATTTACCCATCTGTCTGTGTTAGAACAAAGTTAAGTCAAGTATATTTTAATTTTACCCAGACCACTGAGCTGAATAACAGCTCTCCTAGGGCTGGCTCGAAGGATTAGATATTTTTACGTGATTAGGAACCAATTGGTCACCTAGCAACGGGACCTACAGTTTATTGTGGGATCCGAACCACATTATACCGTGAAAGGAATTTTTATCACCAGAAATAAATTCCTGTGATTCCGCGTTGGCCGAGCATCGAACTTCGGACCACCGGACTGGTAGCCGAGCGCGAAAACCACTAGTCCAACTAGGAACTTGCGTTAGTACAAATCTAGTTTTTACACGCATGCACTTTCAACTTCGATCTGTCATTTCCTATTTTCCCAGTGGCACATTATCCTGAAGAAGCAAGAATAGAATGGCAAGTTCACAGGCTTTTGCTTATTCCATCAAAATGCTCATTTATTATCAAAACCCCCGACAAATCATTTTTAAAAGAACTTCATTTTTAAAAGAACTGACAAGACTATGACATTTTTTCTGAGTCGACAGAAAACTGCCTTCACATGAAAAGAGACTCACCGGTCCTCGGCCTGGAAAATAAAGATCAAATCAACCTCTTAAGAAAAAGGGACACGGAAGAAAGAAGAGAGTTCTCTCGCTGTTAGTGACGAGTGCAGATGATGCCCAGGAAATCAATCAAGGGGGAAGTTATGCGAATGGGCACAGTGAAGGAGAAATTTAGTATATCTGAGGATGAGCCTCATGTCCAAAATATAAGACATCTGGAGCGTTTTATTGGGTATTTAATCTTTGGTTTCCACATACTATTATTATTGTTACATTATTTTCTTTTATTTTGAAGAAAAAGAAGAAGACCATCTTTTATACAAATTCTGTTGAATAAAATGGCTTAATTCCGCCATATTATTATTATATTATATTAATGATAATAATATTATTATTATTTTTCTTTTATATTTTTTGGAAGAAGACCCTCTTTTAAACAAATTCTGTTGAGTACAGTGGCCTAATTCTGCCATACTATTATTATTATTATTATTGAAACCTATTCACATGGAATAAACACACAGGGGCCATTGACTTGAAATTCAAGCTTCCAAAGAATGATGGTTTCAGCCCTCCACTGCAGACCTCACACCGTAGCAGTAACTGATCATGACACCCGAGCTAGTGATATTTCATCGCCATGGGGGGGGTTGGACGCGAACCCGCGATCTGAGTGGCAATCCATGACTAACCACTATACCAGCAGACCAACAACGATACCATACCACCTCCAAAGGTTAAGAAAATTGAGTTATAAAGTGGGAAAAAATTTCCTGTCATTAACTGAACCTCTATCTTGCATTATTGTTGGGTTATTCTAATTCACTCAAGATTACGAAGTATTTCATATCAATAATCAAAATAACAATTTAAAAACTTTCCTGTACAAAGTCAATGTTACAGAACTAACCTTCTTCCATAAAAATTCAATAGGAATATTATGACATAAAATGTTGCGATAACGAAAACTTCGAACAAAAGTTATATACTATGACGGGTCTTATTTACATCTCAAACCTCTTTCCATGTAAATATCTTTGGGTTTTTGACAACGGGGAGAAGGGAGACAAAAAAAACAAACAAACTTATAAATAGAGGCTATATACTCATTAAATAGTCTCTTAAGTTCCCTAACAGAAGAGCGTGTTTGCATAGGAATTCCTCTTGTACAAATCTCTGTCATTCTATGAATATAATCTGCTCCGTTTTGTGGAGAGAGAGAGAGAGAGAGAGAGAGAGAGAGAGAGAGAGAGAGAGAGAGAGAGAGAGAGAGAGTTTGCTTTAAGCGTCGGTGATCAAAAGAAGAAGTCAAAGGTTTTGGAATGTTTTATGCAAACACCCAACGTTATCTAAAGCTCTTATATATTTACTTCCTGGCTCTCGCTTTAAAGCATAACCAGTTAAGTCCCTTCGGTTTCTTCTGTGACGAGAGTAATGATTTTTTTGCTTAATATTTTTATTTCTTATTATATTTACTCTTTTACTAATTAGAAATATTCACTTATTCCTAAAGACTATCTGTCATCTACGTATTTCTTGGAACTTCGTATCTCACGGCCGTTGGAAGTCCTAATTTTCTATTGATATAAGAGTAATCTCACATTTTTTTGCCAAATAATGCTATTGTATCCACCCTTCATGTTCTGATATGAGTATTACCCTTTACAGGTCTTCTCTTAAACCCTCTCGATATACTAAAAATAAAAAAAAGGACAAAAAGAATTATGTTCTCTTCAGAATAAGATTACGACTGCTTCTACGATGTTATCACTGTTTTACTTTTAGGCAAAAATCATCAAAACAAATGCCCGTGATGCCTATTACTTTATTTTCCAAGCCGAAAAAATACAACAGTAACCTGAAGTTCAATATCTGACCATAAAATTAGAAAGTATGGAGCACGAAAAACAAATTAAAGGAAGGAAAAAGTCGAAATGGAAGGTGAAATAACTGTCACAAACGAAGATAAAAATAGCAAAAACAAATTTATGAGGACTACAGTAATGAGGTATAACAAAACTTAGCACTGAGAAAATGATAAACATCTTGGGTAGCCTACTATCATAAGTATGAAACTAAAGTAACTCAAAGAAAGACTGTAAATGTAAGTTGATAAATATCAAGAGTAATTGTGGTGGCCAAATGACTGATACTTAATTATCAATAAAAGCAATCATTCCTTTCAATCACTGGCTGGAATCGCCAAACACTAGTGAGCTGCAGTCATACGATTAAAGAGATATTGAAAGAGATAAAACAAGCTCGGTCTATTTGGGCAAGAAAATAAATGAATTTCGTAATAAATTAGGAGAGAAAAACGTCCATTGGATAAATAAGGAAAATGAATTTCCATAACTATTCAAAAGCAAAAACTCAGTCAGGAAATATAAACTAAATAATAAATTCTCTCTCTCTCTCTCTCTCTCTCTCTCTCTCTCTCTCTCTCTCTCTCTCTCTAAGGTCCCATTGGATAAATAAGGAAAATGAATTTTCCATAACTATTCAAAAAGAAACTCATCCAGAAAAAATTGTTTTATAAACTAAAAATGATAAATTTCTCTCCTCTCTCTCTCTCTCTCGTCTTCTCTCTCTCTCTCTCTCTCTCTCTAAGTCCATTGGATAAATAAGGAAAATGAATTTCCATAACTATTCAAAAGCAAAAACTCAGCCAGGAAATATAAACTAAATAATAAATTCTCTCTCTCTCTCTCTCTCTCTCTCTCTCTCTCTCTCTCTCTCTCTCTCTCTCTAAGTCCATTGGATAAATAAGGAAAATGAATTTCCATAACTATTCAAAAAGAAACTCATCCAGGAAAGTATAAACTAAATAATAAATTCTCTCTCTCTCTCTCTCTCTCTCTCTCTCTCTCTCTCTCTCTCTCGTTCAAATAGCATCAAGACAGTTTCCAGCCACTTACTTGGTGGTCGAAGTTGTGGGAAATATAAGCCCTCAGGAGCCTGTTTCGCTGTTTCGTGGGCATCCCGTGGCGGGCTTCGTGCGAGTTGAGCACGTGGTAACTTTCGGCCAAAGCCACCCCGTACAGCAGGTCGTACTTGCCAAAGATACTCGTATCCTGGGACATGGATCTGGAAGAAAGACGCGAGTGAGTGAGGTGGAATGCAGAAACTCCTCTAAGTTGTGGTCTGGAATGGAAAGAAGAATGAATTATATTCCCTTTTACGATGATCTGGCTATGCGTAGATTATTAACACAGATGCCTGTGAGACGTATTACTTCATCTTCAAACTCAAACATATCAATAATAACCGGAAGTTTCGATATTCGATCATAAGTCTATAAAGAAAGGAACGCAAAAAGCAAATTAAAAGAAGGAAGCAGTGGGAATCGAAAGTTAATAACTGTCACATTATTGCCGAAACGATGATAAAAAAAAAAAAAAAATTCTAATAAATCAAATGATAAATCAGTTGTTGTGAAATAAGCCGCCAGAGAAATAGATTGAAGAACAAACTGATCAACGCTTACATAAAAATCTGAGGTTATTAACAAAAAAAATGACGAGGAATCATAATTTTAATAGGTGAAAATAAAGTATTAAAATATGAACGAGAACTGTCATAAAGTCGTCAGTGACAGGGAAAAGGCGAGCATGGCTTGTAATTCAGTCGTAATGGCGGAAGTTGAGTAAAAGGGACCGTGGGAACAAAAAAGTGGCTTGATAGGAATGAAGATATACTGTTGTTTTTATATCTATCGGCAAGAGAAAGAAAGAGGCAAGGAACACAAAGACAGATGTCGTTACGTTCACTCAAAAACTAAAGTTTTTCTCTGTTTTAGTGGCAAATTTGTTTTCTCTCTAAAACAAACTGGCTACTAAAAATCAAGTCGCCGCCGTCACAATAGCAAGCACCGAGATGAAAGCGTCTTTTACAGTTCATTCGTTATCTTTACTTCTAAAATCCAACTAACCGGGACAATTCGTTGGAAGAAAATATTTCAGAACAACAGCCAATAAATTGTAAACTCACTAACAAGTAAAGGGCAGCAGAAACTATATATATCCAACAATTTCGAAAACTGTGGAGATTTGGCTTCGAGATAAAATAAGACGGAGCTGGGAGTCTGTGGCAGCAAAGCCCCTCCTTGCTTGTCAGTGTTTGCACAGCCATTAAAAGCTGTTAGGTGCTTCACTCTCTCGCCTTTGAATCGTCCCACCTCCCTTCTTTCTCGTCTTCCCAGAAACTTTTGAAAGGAGAAGTTCCTCCGTCAATCAAGAACGTTACACATACCTAAAGGGATCCGTCTTGACGATGAGGTTATCAATAATGGGTCCTAGGGGCGTCGTGAAGGGCGGAGTCTGGAGCTTCACGTCAAGGAGTTCTTCCACAGATTTCCTCCTGAGGCAGTTTACCATCTCCTCGCCCCTGTCGCTCAGGGGACAGTTGACAGCCTTCGCTATCTGGAGGAGGAGAAGTTTCCTTAGGGGCGTTGAAATGTTCATTTCCTCCCTCAAAGGGGGCCAGTGTGTAAGTTACCAAGTATAGCAGACGGTAATTCAACCGACAATTTAGAACTAGTCTGCCTGCCAGAGTGCATTAAGTAAACTATGACAACGAATAAAAATGGCAGAATATTCATAAAAAACCAACCTAATTTGTACGTAAAATAAAAAATAAAACATAAATTTCAGTAGTTTTATTCAGCATAAACTGATTTAAAATGGAGAAAAATCAAATTAATTTCACTTCTGTCAGATACAATGGTAACTTGTTTTATGGGAAAAAAATGCAAACTGCAATTTCTAATAAGGCTTCGGGCTTATAAGAACCCCACATTTTTGGTTAAACAAATTTTGCAACATTTAAGAAAAAACTATAAAATGCGTTTGCTCTTCATTATGAAATAATAAAAAAACGGTAAAATTTACGACAAACAAGAAGTAGGTGTTTATTTTTTTATCCAGAAAAAAAACGAAGGATTGACTTAAGAAAATAAAAAAAAGAGTCAAGACAGTTGTAAGAAAAAATACTGCTGCCGTATTTTTTTTTATTTCTTTTTGTATTGTACATATAGGCAAAAGATTAAAATATAGGCAAAAGATTGAAATAATAAAAATAACGCTAAAATTTACGACAAACAAGAAGTAGGTGTTTATTTTCTTTATCCTGAAAAAAACGAAGGATTGATTTAAGAAAATAAAAAAAAAAGAGTCAAGACAGTTGTAAGAAAAAATACTGCTGCCGTATTTTTTATGATTTCTTTTTGTATTTGTACATATAGGCAAAAGATTAAAATTCGATAAATGAAATATGAAACGCTTACCTGAATTGTATACTTGAACGGGTCCCATGTTAGTGCCCATCGACTGAGAGCCGATCCACTCATTAATATTGCACGATGGAAGAGTCCTGGAAACAAATAAATAACTTAGCTATCTAACTATTTATCTGTCAACGCATGGGCCCATATGTACTCTTTAAAACAATTGTATAAATTCTATAATAAATGGTGCAGATACAATATCTTGCTGGACGTACAAGAAATTAGAGTTCGCTAAACTGAGTAACAATATAGTGGACGAAAAAGCTATCTTGCTCTCTTGGGTGACAGAACAGTTATAAGAATATGAATTTTAGCCTGAGTGTATAAATTACGTCTGCTTACATCAATGCAGATTTCGCAAAGAACAGAGTTTCAGCAATGAAGTCTTTTACTCATGTTTGTTTTTTTGTTTTGGAGATCCAACCGTCAACAAAAACAATGTCCTTTAACTTTTCAAGCATCCATGAAGGGAAGTTTGTGATTTAAAAGCAAAGATGGGTCATCCAAAGAGAGATGACATTACTGCTGCAGGTACGGAAACCTTGGAGTTACTGAACACGGTGAGAATTTTGCAGAAATGTATTTGGAAAAATTCTTAATTTCTGGAAATACATTACTGCCACAGAGGAATCTTTTAACATTTATTTGCATGTGAGAAAAGGAAGAGGAAAATAAAGAGCTTGCAAGATTATGTGTAAGAAAAGAAATAGACAAAAAGGAGGGGAAAAAGCGAGGTGACAGACTTAGCAGTGAGAAGAGGAGAGGCTGGAGGGATATCTGATCATTACTTTGTTGGAACAAACTATAAGGCAAGTAATAGTTTAAACTGGAAAGGAATGGGTGAAAATGTAATTAAGACAAAGAAGTTTGATGAGAAGGAAGGCATCAAGGCATATAAGGAGAAAAAGGATGAAATAAAGACTAGGAATAAAAACATAGAAGTGGAAGGAGTGAATCAGGAGCACAGGGGAATTGGAGGACATGAGAGAGAGAGAGAGAGAGAGAGAGAGAGAGAGAGAGAGAGAGAGAGAGAGAGAGAGAGACATTGGTTGGATCAGGACACGAGAGGTTTGGTGACGGAAAAAACGCAATTATTTATACTGTAAATGCATCAAAAGAGAGGAGATTATGTACAGTTACACAGTTTACACAGTTAGGATGATGGACAAGGTAGTCAATCAGAAAGCGAGAAAGAAAAGAAAGTCAAGTAATAAAAAACAGAGGTCTGACTGACTGACTTATGCAAGCATGGTCTGATGACCTGACACTGGAACCATCCAATTATTCTTGGGAGTATACGAAGTTGTTCTACAGGAAAGTAAATCGGAGAAACAAAATAATAAATAAATGCATCTAAGATTAAAGAATACATTCCTGAGTCCATGGAGTGAGCGTTTTACTACATTAGTTGTTAAGTGTGGAAGTTGCAGGAAGGGCAGAGTTGAATGCTGGAAGATTTGAAGGAGATAGAGTAAGTTTGAAAATGCTTATGGAAGTGACTTGAGGATAAAAGGAAGGCACTTTAAAAGGTGAAAAATCGAAAGACATCAAAATCTGTTATGATTGCAAGAGAGATGCTGCGGTAGGGTGGCAATGGTGTGGTTGAGAGGCTGACCCGGGTTTGAGGTATGCTCTGATGAGCATACCTAGTAAAGATGATAGAGGAGACTTCAAGAATTACAAGGGCATAATGTCACTCTGTGTACATGCGAAGATAAAAGGATAGAGTAGAGACTTTTTAGTGGAGATGGTCTGGTCTTGCATAAAGAATGGAAGAGGCAGGTTAAAAAGAATGAACAAGTCGGAAGCATTTGGAGAATGGATACAAAAACTTAAGTTGTGTACAAAAAGGAGCGAAAGAGGCAATGGAAAAGAAGGATCTTCATATCCAGCAATTTGGTGTATGTGTAAAATAGATAAAAATGATACGCTGCTGACAGGCTTTCTAAGTGTATACAGAACTAATGTTGTGGAAGCTCCTGCACAGGGGTTCATCCACAACTCAGCAGTTTAAGTCTAAATGTGGCATCATCCAAGCCTCAGCAGTTTAAGATGATGCCACATTCAGACTTAAACTGCCAAGGCTTGGATGATGCCACATCCAGGCAGTTTAAGCCTGAATGTGGCATCATCCACGACTCAGCAGTTTAAGACTGAATGTGGTATCATGCAAGCCTCGGCAGTTTAAGCCTGAAGGTGCCCGTTGAGGAGCATTTCTCTGGCGCTACAGAGAAACGGCTCTGTGCCCTACCTTTCGACGCCTGTGCCACTGGCGAAACGAGGAGGAGGTTGACGAGGGCAGACCCAGTGCCGTGACCGAAGATGGTGACGCTGTCGGGGTTGCCGCCGAAGTGAACGATGTTCTCCTTGACCCAGTGGAGGGCAGCAATCTGGTCAAGAAGGCCGAAGTTGCTCAGTCTGGACTGTGTAGGCCGGGGCGGAGGAAACCTGGAAGAATAATGACAAAAATTAAAAGTGAAATCCCCAATAATGTTTGGTGAAAATAGACTCAAACCTAAACAGAGAAATTTCAAGCCGGTTACCTCTCGCTACCAGGTTTTTCACAAGCTCTTTGGAAAGATAAGTATTTTCCTAGACAAATGACTGTCGATATCACTCTTCACTGCTAAGGTGATGAAATTATGAGAAATCAGATAAATAATAGTAACGTATTTTTTAAATAATTTTTGTATGGAAAACTGCTGATTCCAAAGCGGGTTGAAAAAAAGAGGAGGAAAATAATGACGTACTTTCGTCTTCAAAATACAATATATGTATTTTATACCCACTTATATAGAGAAGTAATACTCAAAACGCATTTTCTTCGAACGCATCTGTCAAAAAAATTATATATATATATACATACATATATATATATATAAATATATATATATAAATATATATATATATAATATATATATATATATATATATATATATATATATATATATATATATATATATATATATATATACAGAAAAAAAATGATAGATAAGAAAGCATTTGAGGGTCACATATCTCTCCCCCCCAAACACCAATCCCCTAAACAAGTATTTTTCTTCACCCGGTCTGGTTAGATGTGCGGATTTGTACAAAGTCTTATTTGATAATACAGAAACTGCATCAGACTTCGGTAACAAGAATAGTCAACGACTTTATGATTTAATCTACGTTCAGAACGCACTGGCGGCATCTTTCACTTTAAAAAAATATCTTGTATACATAGTATCGGCAGAAAAGGAATTAACAAGTGAACGAAAAGCCACGGGCGGAATACATGACATTTTCCCAACTGCGTTGGTGAAGGCAAAAATGTCTGCCAGAACAAACGCATAACTGCATGAACGGTTGCAGAAAGAATACAACACCAGAAAAAATAATGTAAACATGCAGCGATGCGAATATTGAACGAAAACAAAATGAAAGTGTATTCCAAGCAGCCTGCGCAAGGGAGACAGAGAGCAGGCGGCCTTATTCGGCGCGGAGGAATTTAGAATTTTGGTATTGCATGGCCGCCGTAGCGTTTCGGAGACATAAAAACTGAGAAACGCCCGCAGCATCTGGGCTGGATCCTATTGGGAATCGATTCCAGATGATATTGGCATAATTTAAAACGAGATGGCCTCAAATTTATGACCTACTTAAATGAAATGTGCATACGGATAGCCCAGGTCGAAATATATTCATATCGGTCCTCCGTCGAGACTTTATCTTACAATATCTGTCGTATTTACACCTAAGCTTATTCCCCGGACAATAAAAGCTCCCGATTTATTAGTAGACGGAAGCAGGAGAGGACGAGACACATGTTTCCCCTGCTTAAAGGCGCTTGGCATTTATCACCGTCTCCCAAGTCATTCTCATCTGAAATAAATATTCTTTTATACTATATTTGCTTTCACGAATGCTTCCTCTGAAAATGCATTCTGTTTGCAGGAATAAAAAACGTAAACTAGAAGTACGAAAAGAGGCTAACTAATATTCATTTTTCTAGGATGAGGAAAGCCAACACATTTAAGAGAGCGGTTTATATTTAACGTATTTCTTATAGTCTCTCTCTCTCTCTCCTCTCTCTCTCTCTCTCTCTCTCTCTCTCTCTCCTGCATGAATATATTACAGATGCTAATGAACTAATCTGAAGGATATTACTTAACGTAGTAAAAAACACATACGCCTGGTAAGTTGGACCAAGACACATGAACGCTAACCATCCCGTGCTAATCAGGAACTGCAGTAGAAACATACATGAGATATTTTGTCCCCTATAGAAAACACCTTGCGAACATACAAGTAACAAGAAGCTTATTTCGTTGTCTAGGTAATCATATTCATGGCCAATTCTTGATTAGCTCTGCATTACGGACAAGTTTCATCGTGATAAAAATTTCATATCGACGTTAACTTTATACTGATTGCCTCTCCCGACGACCATCGCAGTTCTGTTCCAATGACCGTCAATTACGATGATTACAGCAATTCTGCCACTACAATTCGATCATATGCATCAACGGGTAATGAAAGTAAATGAGCTTCATACGCGATAAAACCTGGTACAGTTCCTCCTCCTCCTCCTCCTCCTCCTCCTCCTCCTGCCACGCAGCGGTTGCGAAATGGGAATGTGTGCACGAAGAGGGAAATGGCGAAGAGAGAAAAATTCGGACTGGAAGAAGGAGGAAAGGAAGGAAGGAAGGAAGGAAGGAGATAGGACGGTTGCTAAGAAAAGAGCATCGTCACAAAGGTATCATTTTCATCACAATCCTTAAGTGCGATTGCCAATACCCAGAACCGTTTATTTACCTCTTGGTAATTTCCATTATCCTCGATAACCGTTTACAAAGCAGTGAAAAGAGTCGAGTTCCCTGCGAATGTAAATACCAACAGTTACAATTAATGCAGGAGAGAAGCTAACTGTTGTGCATCGCCACAAGAATAGCTCTTTATTAAGTTGCGAAGCACTTGGGTTATTTCCTCGCGTAGGCCTTATTACATACGATATTTCAAATCATTTTATTTTTGAAAAGAGGGAAGGTCGCAATGAGTAGATGATACTAACGAAACGAAAGCGCGATGGAGGGAACTGAAGTTAAAACTCGATTCTTGGTGCAAGTATTCTTTGGTAATATTACTTCGGCACTGAAAATACACTGCATGAAAAATTTGCGTTAATGCGCCATAATATTTAATCCTTTTATAAATCACTTATATATGCGCGAAAGTATATTCCGACTTAATGTACCTGTAATCTACTGCCTTTTACAATTAACAACTCAAAGTGATGGAAGAGTTTCTTTTTTATTCGGCAAACCACTGCATGAACATTAACCAACAATAGAAGCTTAAAGCCCTGACAGATGTTCATAAAATACCTGTCAGAATTCCTTTTCATCTCCGAGACTTCTCGACCACGAAACGTTATGAGGAAGACTTACGGGCAAAGGAATTTATAAAAACCAATTTTAAACTAGAGGGCAATCAGAAATTGTTAACCTTAGCCAAGACAATGAACATAGTTGCCAAACGACTCTGCATTACTTATGTTTTACTTCACGAATATAAGGACGCTTATTACCTGAATACTCTACGCCATTTATGTGATTTTTCACAATCAACAGGAAGCTGTCATACTTTTAAAATAGATTTGTAACAATAAAAATAGAGATCTTTAATTAAAATCATGCAGCCTTTCCACTTACACGCTAAGATTCACATCATATAATAAATCACTTTTTCTTCTGAAACAGACACATACTGACTAAACATTGGAGGATATACTTGTACAATCAACCAAAGTATGAAATTAGAAGAATCAAGGATTGGAATACCTAAGGATTTTAGGAAAAGCGATTCGTAAAAGAAATAATGTGACGTTATGCCTAAAACTCAGCAGAACTTTTATACTGTCCACTGCTCCAAGTAACATAATTACGAGGAAACTGTGCTGGAGGCATGTCAACTTTGGTAATAATTTTGATAATGCACGTAAACTTATACTCAAGTTCCCTTTGAATATTGGGTGTTTTCACTTTTTCTTTATAATTTTTATTCATTATTCATAAAGCTACGCAATTGTAAAGCTCACATATACATCTATTTGCATCCGTAACAATATTGTGGGAGAAAACGAATACGAAATTATTAGACTTTCATAAGTATACTGACGAGAGAGAGAGAGAGAGGAGAGAGAGAGAGAGAGAGAGAGAGAGAGAGAGAGAGGCTAATTAGCTTGTTGGCTAATCACTCATTTCCGTGTACCTCCCGTGCCCTACGGCCTTTAAAAAAAAAAAGTTTTGAAGCGATAGGTCTATTCCCGTGTTTTCCGAGGTGGTCTGTATGCTTCAGAATACTCTCATTTTACTGATTTTATTTTCTCTTTACGAACCAAGGTCCGTTGTATTCTTACAATGACCAAAATATATAGGCTACATATATAAAATATATATATCTATATATATATATATATATATATATATATAATATAATATATATATATATATTTATATATATATATATAATATATATATATATATATGCATAAAATATAATAATATATAGATATATATCCATACATATATATGCGTACTTCCAAAGTATATTTGTATATATATATATATATATATATATATATATATATATATATATATATATATATATATATATATATATATATATATATATATATAGGTGTGTGCTTTCTTTCCCTTACAATTCTCCTTCCATGACTTTATTTGATAGAAGATTACTGTATGAAGAGCGTTGTCTGAATGAGGACAAGTAACCGCACAATAAGTTCTCCATAGCGACGAGTTATTCAAGGACTTCTTTTCCCTTTTACCTGTTTACAGAATCCGCCACCAGAAAAAAAACATTTCTTGGAATCGATATGGCAATTTTAAATCCGCACAGATATGCGTGTACGTGAATGGTGAGAATATAAAAGAATAGAGAAACTACAACAATGTGTTCAACCATCACTTTGGGCTACAAAGCAAGAGAGGTCGGTATCGCTACCTATCGTGTTTGTAGCACCTTAACACTGAAAATCTACAGCACAGATTCTAAAATAAATTTGTGCTATAATTACTAGTTTGAAAGGATACGAATGACATTTGCACGTACTCTATCCTACTTCTAAATCCTTCGGGAGATTATATTTGAGTTGCCGATGGCTATAGTGTATGTTGAAGGGTGATGGTTTGTGGAGGAGGTCAGTGGTCTGGAAGAATGAGATCTCGATCCTGATTGTAAAAGTATTTTGGATAAAAGTCCCACTACTCATCGAGGCATATTATATATTTTATATATCAAAATCAAGACTGTCAATGGGGCTTTAAATATTAACACCGATTATCTTCATCATTAATATTAGTATAATTAATGCAAGAGAAACATGGCTATTTTTGTGCTGTTATTATGAAGCTTATTTGTAGGTCAACACAATATTCATAAGCTTTCAAAGGACTGGAGGCTGGAGAGTTATATATCATTATGCGACTATACTTCAAAACACTAAAAATTAAAAAAAATTCGCCCGAATGTATGCATTTATGTAAGAATAGAAAAAAGGAAAATAATACGACACCTGAGAGTATTTTAAGGCAGTTTGGCCATGCGAACAGAGTGAACAACGAGAGTTTAGTGAAGAGAGTCTACAACTCGAAAGTGTCCTTGGGGAAGGAGAAGACGACCCAGAGAGGGTTTCATATGTGGCGAGAAAAGATATTGGAAAGGAAGGGCCTTAATATGCAGGAAGTGAGAGAGTGCGTGCTAGACAGGGGTGGATGGAGCAGTGTGTGTGTGTGTGTGTGTGTGGGTGGGGGGGGGGGGGGTGGGGGGGGGGGGGGGATATGATCCAGGGGACGACGAATTTTATGTAGGCGTATGAAGCAGCTAGTGCTGAGGATGTCTTAATGCCCAGGGGGCCCAGACACGATTTAGCAATTAAAGTATGAATGTGGTAGTGACTGTTGAGTTGTTCTCTTCTGAGGCCAACCCTTGTTAGGATGGATATATATATATATATATATATATATAATATATATATATATATATACATATACACAAACACACGTATAGTATATGCACGGTCCCGTGAGTATATGATACACAAAAGCAAAACACTCACCCCACACACAAACCTATATACAATATGCACACACATGTATATTATATATATATATATATATATATATATATATATATATATATATATATATATAATATATATATATATATATATATATATATATATATATATATATATATATGATTATAATCGCTTTAGCACGTGATTCGTTTATCACACATATCCACAGGTGAAAAATAAGAGACAGGGTGTAGGTCCTGACCGGCTTCGGCTTTATTTTCAAGCCATTGTCAAAGGACTGATACATAGTATTAGAAGTCACAAGTATATATACTACAGAGACAGTACTGACGAACATCCACCCACAGGCAGGTGTCAAGGTCGCAGTGGCTTTCAAAAATCATTTGGCTAAAATTTACAATAAATTCTCAAGGGATGCTACCGATTAGGGTATCCATCGTAGGAGACAACAAGTCCACACCTGACAGGTGTCAGGGAGGCGGGGTTGGATATCTCATTACCACTACTGCCCCCTTACCGTGTTTACAAATATAATAATCCTATTTCCATACATCTCTACTGCCTACCTTAAAATTTAAACAGTTTACAAATTTCTTTTGATATTAAAGGATCAAGTTTATACATTCCTTGACTGATGTTCATATTACTGTTGTAACTTTCTTTTATAAAACTAGATTCAATTATATTCCTTTCCATTGCATTATTAGAACACACAATCTATTTTGCCCTTTCCCAGTTAATAGCATGACTGTTCTCACTAACATGTACAAATATACCACTATTTCCCTGTGCATATCTCACACATTGTTTATGTTGTTCTATTCTTTTTTCCAGTGCTTTTCCCGTTTGACCAATGTAAAATGTTGTCACAAGACTCACACAGAATTTTATATACACATCCTTTAGCAATGTCGGGGAAGTTCTTAATAAGTACCTGTTTCATTGTTTTATTGTTTTTAGAAACTACATTAACACCAAAATTCTTGAAAATAAAGCCGAAACCGGTCAGGACCTACACCCTGTCTCTTATTTTTCACCTGTGGTGGTATATATATATACTATATATATATATATATATATATATATATATATATATGTATATATATATATATATAAATATAAAACCTAAAGCTCTTTCTACTAACAAACTAACAGCGAGTGGCTTCAGAGAAAAACAACAAAACAATCCTTATCACATTCATACTTTAACCGCAAATCGTGTATAACCTGTATAAGTAAGACACAAAACATGTCTGAAAAATATTTCAGAAATTCCACTGACACAGACCTTCCTCCGTCATTCACTAAATAAACAAGTGAACATCGAGTCGTGAGTTGAAAGGTGAAGGAAGGGAATAACGAAACATCAGCTGGAAGCAAAGCATGATTGAAAAAACGCATAAGTCCGATATTTTGAGGCTAGTAGAATTGGTGATCCTACACACCGATGTGTGATTTACTGATCCAAGTTATTGCGAAGTTTTGACAGCGGTGTTATTTGGGGAAATACTTTTCCGTATTGATATAATGCTTGTTATACGAGAAGTCTTTATGGCTTTTACGAACAGATATATATATGTATATATATATATATTATTATATATATATAGATATAGATATATATATCTATATATATATAGATTAATCCAAACATCATAGGGACATTATAGTATCCATTTTAAGTTTTCTTTATATTTAGTATATTTCTTTTAATGATGTGCTCTGAATGCTCCTAAAAAGATTTTATATAGATATCCTGGTGATGTGACCATGGCTTAAGAACCGCGTCGGAAATAAATGTATCCACTGGAAGTGTATGTGTTTCTGCGCCCTTTTCCTGCCTATATATATATATATATATATATATATATATATATATATATATATATATATATATATATATATATATTATATATAGATACTATATATATAGTATATATATATACACACATACGTATTTGTGTGTGTAAAAGTATATGTAAGTCTATTTATGTATCCCCCACACGCACACGCGTGCTTATGTGTGCGTGGGCGCAATTATACGCATGTGTGAAAATATACCATGGTTTGATAAAACCATAAAATGTTCCCTGTGTGTTGCATACTGCTTGCATCTGCGTTTAATATTAGCATTTTCAGGCTGGCGCACGTAGTAGCCATCACCCTTCCTCCTCCTCCAAGACACACACACACACACACACACACACAAAATATGATTACACAGAACAGATGGCTGCATGATATAATCGAGGAAGAGGTGTGCAATTTGTGAAAGTCAAAAAAAGCGTAGATTTTCGAGGGGCAGCAAGAATGCTGCAATTTTAAGGAGACAGGACGGAAGGAGGAATTTGGGAGAGAATAAACCACCTTTTGAAATTTCACGGTATTGGGATGAATTATCCGTCCACATGAGAGGAAGCTTGGCTGGTGATGGCATGAGAGAATACTGCGCACAACTTCATAAAGAGAGTATGACTTCATATGGGGATAAAAGAGTGGAGATGATTGGATTATATGATGAGAGAATATATATATTACCAGAAGGGTAGTAGTAAGAAGAACATAAGAGCGTTTGATTTCTTAAAGTAACAAGAAGTCGCAACATGGGTTAGGATGTTATGAGAGAAAATACAGTATTATAAGGAGTAAGAAGGGATGGGTGGAAGGACTGGATTCCTACGGTGATGAAAGAATAAGATATTTGAATTATTATGCGGTGGAAGAGTGTATATGTTCACAATTGGTGGTATAGAATACAGGAGAGAGTGAAGAGAGCTTGGGAGGAACCTGTCAGAGGAAGAAGATAGAGAGGGAGACAGAGAATGAGATGGCGAGATAAAGTGAAGGAAGATATGGAGAGAAGAGGGTTGGTGGAGGATGATGCCTTTGATAGAAGGCAGTGGAGAAGGCGCATCAGGCAACCGACCCCTTAATGTAGGGATAACGGTGGGAAAGAAGAAGAATGCATAACAGAGTGTGATTTCCTATGATAATGAACAATGTAGAGGGTTAGATTACGATGCGACCGGAGAATGCAGTGTCATACAGAGCTGTAAGGAATGAGGGTGTGATTTCCTATGGTGAAAGAAGAATGGAGAATCTTGGATTAGGTAGTGACGAAATAAATAAATTTCAAAGGTACTGAAAATGAGAGCACGAGTGGGTGCACTTTCCCATGGTGGTAAAAGTAGTAGAGGCTTACAATATGAAGTGACGGCAGAATAGTCTCGTAAGGAGTTACAAGGAACGCATAAGGCGGCAAATTTTCTGTGATGATTAAGAGTGTAGGAGCAATGGATCACGATCGGATGAAAGCCTACTTTCACTAGGAGAGGTAAAGTGGGTGTATTTTCCTGTTGCGATAAAATCAGCAGAAACTTGGATTATAGCTGGAGAAGAGAATATGTAATTTTATAACGTTTAGTTAGGAACACAAATAACGGTGTGATTGCCTGAGGTGAGAAAATTTGTAGAAGCTTGACTAATCATATGGTGAGAGAATATTTTAATTTGGAGTTATGAGTAGCGCATCAGCAAGGAATTCCTGCGAAGACAAAGAATGCAGAAGCTTGGATTAAGACGTCATGAGAGAATGCAGTTTCATGAGGATTAGTAATAAACAACTAAACAGGGACGGATTGTCAGAAGAAAAACACTATTTAAGTAGAGTGATTTGGGAATGGGCAGAAGGACGATTCATAGGGTGACAGATAGCATAGAATAAACTATTTCATAGTATTGCGCAAACATTTCATGGCCTTCAGAAGTATAAATATAACATCTAAGAATGAAAAACACCGACCATTTATAAGGTGGAAGCAAACACATCAACACCAGACAGCAAAAAAGAAACAACAGCTGTACTGGATGAGAAAAACACCCTCCGCGGGCAGAGCAAATAACGAGAGCGAAGGGCGAGTAAACTGCAATACCGCCGCATTAAGAAAAAGAGCAAGCAATTTCGCCGCGCGTGTGTGTATGAGGTGGAAAGCAATTTCAACGCAGCAACCGGGGAAGAAGCAATGTCATATAAGAACGCCCTCGCAATGAACTTGCGAAAGATTGATTTTCTGCGGAGACAAACTTTCCCGTTATCGGGCGCTCACGTGACGACGTCTGGAAACGAACAGTTTTCTAATGGCAATGCAAAGGTTCGGACGACGCGACCAGTTACCAGCGTCTCGAAATATTCCGTCCATTTTCAGTCGATGAGAGAAAAAAATCATATTCTCTCTCTCTCTCTCTCTCTCTCTCTCTCTCTAAGACACCGTTTTATCATATGGATGATGTAAGTTCGTTCCACGTTTCAAACTGTGCCAATCAAGTTATAAACACTTTTTGATATAGGAAATCTCTTCATCTCTCTTTTACTCTCTTACGGTTCCAGGTAACTCTCTCTCTCTCTCTCTCTCTCTCTCTCTCTCTCTCTCTCTCTCTCTCTCATTTACGACTCGAAGTATCTCTCTCTCTTACGATTCCAGGTAATTCTCTCTCTCTCTCTCTCTCTCTCTCTCTCTCACGACTCCAAGTATATATATCTCTCTCTTTTTCTTACGATTCCAGGTAATCTCTCTCTCTCTTCCGGGCAATTGCATTCCTCTTTCTGTCTCACTCTACCTGGTGGGTGATGTGACCGAGGCTCTGAAACCCAACCGCCGCAGAGCAGAGGAAGCTGACGAAAGAAAGGCCGCTCCTCTGTCGACGTCTGTCTGTCTGTCTGTCTCCCGCTCTCGGAAACAACTCGACACAAGTTCCGAGATCACACTAACGACAAACACGAACATTTCAGAACTAATTGAAGGCAAGTTGCACATGAAAGGTAAATGGCAGCCGTGGGACTAAAAGGAAGAGGAGGAGGAGGACGCCTCCAAGTCTGATTGCTCTTGCTCAAGACGAACAAGATACAATTGCCCAGGAACTATTCCGAGTGAATTTTCATGCCGAGATTGGCCGCCATCAATTACATCACTGTGAAGGCGGAACGAGGCTAGGTTGGGAAATCGAAAATGTAACAGGTAAAAAATGGGCCGAAGTTTCTTCGGTGCAATCGAGTTTTCTGTACAGCGTATAATCAAGGCCACCGGAAACATTTATTTCTCGGTGGTCTCGTTATAATGCTGATGAGCCGCGGCCCATGAAACTTGAACCACCGCCCGGTGGTGGCATGTCCTCTATCGTTGCCAGACGCGCGATTTTGGCTAAGTTTAACCTTAAATAATATAAAAACTACTGAGGTAGAGGGCTGCAATTTGGTATATTTGATGATTGGAGGGTGGATGATCAACATACCAATTTGCAGCCTTCTAGCCTCAGTAGGTTTTTCAGATCTGAGGGCGAAGAGAAAAAGTGCGGACGGACAGAAAAGGCCATGTCAATAGTTTTCATTAACAGAAAACTGAAAAGTAAAAAAGCTCTCAATAGTAGTTTATAATGCCACTTGCAGGATTTCCCGAAATCTTAATAGGACGTACTTTGGTGCTATTCCGGATTTGGGAGAAAACTCAAGCATTCCTTCATTTAATGGGAGATTCTGGTTTTCGAATCTCAAAATGACTACGCACTCAGAGCACTCAGAAATAGTGAAATAGTGGGCCCAGCTTTTCTTTGTGGTTGGAATTAAATCACATCAATGGCTTCCTGTTTTCCCCCGTGTCAGACTCGGGACCGTTCGCCTGGCTTTAAAAACTCCATTTATAATTTGTATTCCACATAACACTTATATTTCAAGTAACAAATTACCCGAACTCCTTATCATTTGCTTAAGAATGTCTGTTACTGAAATTAGATCAATTACAGGTGTAGTAAGCATTCGAAGTTTTAACCATAATAGTGCGTTTCCTAAGCTATAATCAATCTAACATCTGGTCGAAAATACTTAAGTCACCCAGAAGAGAGAAAAGATAAGGAAAATTCACAGACGGGAAGAGGGAAAGCGATTCCTGTGTGTTTAATAGGAATTCCGTTTCCAAGTCCTGAACGACTCTCGAGGGTCTAGACTGATTGCGGAATTTCGTCCTGAAGTCTGACAGGTTTTATGAGATTTCAGAAAATTCGTCGGCTAGCCTGAACGATTCGCCGGAATTCTCTTCATATTTTGTAAGTAATCATAAATGATTCTTTGTTACGTTGGATAAAACTGACGATTGAGAGATTTGAGAGGAGAGAGAGAGAGAGAGAGAGAAAGAGAGAGAGAGAGAGAGAGAGAGAGAGAGAGAGGTTCAGAAAAAAATTGCCTCAAAATTGGAAGACAATTTAATTGGTTTCTTAAAAATAGTAAAAAATAAAAGGCGATTTTAAGTAACTTTCTTGAACTAATTTGTAGAAACCATGAACGAATTTTGCGTCTTGTAATAAGATCTCATCGAAAATCCTGCCCGATTCCTATGCATTCAAGCACCATACAATCACGACCCTCGCAAAAAAAAAAAAAAAAAAAAAAAAAAAAAAAAAAAAAAAAAAAAAAAAAAAGTAAAATCCATACTGTACGGCAGCGACTGAAGTGACATATTTCTCCCTTCCACTTGGCGAGGCCCAGTTCCACTTTAACATGCGACGGTCATGATCCTTGTAACATGAATTGGCAAACTTCAAACCGACTTTACATGCCAGCGAGCAGAGTCGGCTAAACTCCAGTCCGGCAAACAGACAAGTTCAATTAAGAGAGATACATCAACGTCCTTTTAAGATTCTCGCAGCAAGATGGAAAAGCCTTTTGCATCCAGGGGGATAACACCGCACCAGAGAGAGAGAGAGAGGAGAGAGAGAGGAACCGAGGCAATACACAAATGGCAAAGGATATCTCCCGATCTATCCGACAGGTAGTCAGGCAATTGACGGCTCGACACATCCCTTCTGCAGGCTGACTGAAAGGTTGACATGACCAGCCAGTGGTCGAAATGGGAGGCACATGGGTAGAGTACTGGATGGGATGGGGAAGGGGGGGGGGGGGTTGGGGGGTTTTTGGAAGGAAGGGGAAGGGGAGGGAGAGGCGCAGGGACGAGACTAGCGAGCAGGAAGCGAGAGTGATATCCCTCAGAGGATGGAGGAGGTCTGCTTCGAAGCTATAAATCGACCCTGACACCAAAACATCTGTTTGATTCAAAGGTTCGAGTAATAGTAAATTGATTTTTTATTTTTTCCTTTACAGACGAGATTGTAAGGTTTCATGGATTTTTTTACTTTCAATCTCCGAGTTTTTTCTGTCAAAGGTTTTTTTCTTGCTCTCTTCAAATTCTTTATTTCTCTTCAAAATCCTGAACTGGTGACGACACTTGAGGCGAAGTACGGTAATAGCCTATGGCACTCACAGCTTTGTTTATTCTTCTCTCTTTTTGTCTTTCTTTGTAAGCATTTTAATGGTAAGGTGTATGTAAACATGAACATTAACAGATACACGTATATATGGGTATGTATCCGCATTCATAAATACATACACATAAAGACACTCACGCACAATATATACATACATACATACATACATAAATAGTATATATATCTTATATATATATATAATATATTATAATATATATATCTATATATATATATATATATATTATTCAATCGCTTCTCACATAATAATTTCTTTGTTTGCTACGAGTCTCCTCACACAATAAAATTAAGAACGATTATACTTGATAAAGATAATTTCTCAGCAATGAAATCTGATGTAAATTAATTTTCAAAATTATCGACAAACTTAGACGAATGTCTTGGCTGTTCACAAGGTTATATTAATACCATTGTGAACAACCAAGATATTCGTCTAAGCTTGCTGATAATTATGGAAATAAATTTCCATGAGATTCCATAGCTGAGAAACGCACTCTATTATGTATATCATTCTTAACTTCCTTGTGTGAGGAGACGCGTCACAAACAGAAATTATTATGAGAGAAGCGACTGAATAATATATGTACAATAGCAGCTGTCGATACAAATGTCAAATGGTGGAATCTTCACTAATTAAACAAGATGATAGGATCTACCTTTCCAGTGGAGCCTGGGACTCTGATCTGATAGACAACATCTTCCTTAAGGCAACAATGAAGCGTATTAAGAGAATTAACAGCGGCGTCCCCAGGCATCACCTAAGGGCATATCTCCTACTATGTATTTCACTAATGAAACTCCTCCTGTCATTCACTGCTTCATAAGGGTGGAAGTAAGCCCACCGAAAAATAGTAATTTGCTTTAAAACAGTGTTTTAATAAGCCTTTTATACTTGACATATATCCTGTTTTAACAGAATTTATTTACACACATACACACCCACACACACAACATGTATATTATATATATTATATATATATTATATATATATTAGTATTATATATACGTGTGTGTGTGTGTGTGTGTGTGTGTGTGTGTGTGTGTGTACATATAAAATTATAAAATATATATATATATATATATTATATATATATATATATATTTATAACTTTTATATGTACACACATGCATATATATACTACGCATGCATATCAAAATACTCACCCAAATCTATCTATATATATATATATATATATATATATATATATATATATATATATATATATATATATATATATATAGATTTGGGTGAGTATTTTGATATGCATGTGTAGTATATATATGTGTGTATTTGTTACTTTTCATGTTTACGTACTTCTTACTCTTCAAATGCATACAGAGAGAGAGAGAGAGAGAGAGAGAGAGAGAGAGAGAGAGAGAGAGAGAGAGAGAGAAGAGATAGGAGAGAGAGAGAGAGGAGAGAGATAGCTTTCATGTAAAGATTTCGCGTAAAATATCAATTTTAGGTTTGGCGATTCATGGCCTTAGGTTTCATAAGATCTCAATCTTCCTACTCCTAAATACTCCAGATTTCCAATAACTAAATTTTAAATTGCATAATTTTTGGAACTGCAAGGCTTCCATTCCTCAAATTTTCAGATATTCCGTTCGTATGATTCTTTTTCTCAAGATATTCTGGTTTATATTTTTTGAAACATCATATCTCAATTATTGATAGACTGTTTTCAATTACACGTATCCGGCAAGCTCTATGTTTGTTTGTTTTTTTTCCTTCAAGTCATTAACCTGCCTGCAATAACACATCATATGAAACAGCGTCCCTATTAACGTATATCTTCCAATGTCTCTGATAAATAAAACTTAAAATATGAATACAGAAAAAATAATGCTTCGTAGTCCACTTGTTCAAGATAAAAAAAAACACAATATTCAAATCCAAAGTAAGCTATTTATATCGATAAAGTGACAACCATCAAATTGTGAGTTAAAACAAGAATTACTGGACTTGATTCACAAGAAACCCCAACTTCATTTATAACAGAATAAGTTGACGTTTCTTTTTATTCATTCTAACAGTAACTAAAAATGTGTTATTTTTATTTCATATAAATTTTTTGGAACCGGTAAAATTCTTCTTAAATACTACTCTATCTTCTCCTCGTTTCATCATCTATTTTTCTTAGTTCATAATATTTTGCCCTCGCTACAAAAATAAAATAGCTCTCACAATATTTTATGTTATCTGATTAATTACCGAACCAGGATTCTGTGCTACAATGTAAATATTAACTTAACAATTAAAATTAGTTGCGCTTGCACATAACACTCATACTCAAAGTATAAATAAATATAAAAGGAAACCAGAGCATGTAATAAAACAATACATAACCCTATCAAAAGCAATTTTGAGGCCAGATATAAGCTCTGTGCCAACATTACGACCGTCTTCTCATCCGCTGGAGGGTATTCAAACTATAGCAACAAGGAATTCAAAATTTCATACATATCTGATTTTTACCCTCTGCTTTATTCACAGCCCCCAAAAAGGCTTCTGAGAAGCGCTGATAAACTCTTAATCAGCTTATGATAAAGAATTTCGTAACTAAAAATTCCGAGAAGAAAACTTCATCTCGCATAATTCATGATCTTCCTCGCTCAAGCTTTATGCTTCCTACACGTTCTTGCAACGACACTATCTTAATTGCTCTCATTAAAAACACACTAAGAGATGTCGCTGATATCCCCAACTTCGCATGCATTAAAAGGAGCGGGGAGAGAGAGAGAGAGAGAGAGAGAGAGAGAGAGAGAGAGAGAGAGAGAGAGAGAGAGAGAGCTGTGTGTCATTACGACCAAAGAAGGAAAGTTTTTCGAATTAAAAGCTGATGTTTAGGATTATCATCGTAAGGATGAAAAAGATGTGGGTAATCATTCAGATATTTCTCAAATCTTGAAGTTTTGTTTTTTCATCAAATACAACATGGGTCTCCTAACAAACATGACCATCATTCACCATTCAGCAAGTGAATCATGGAGCGGGCGTGGTACGAGATGGTAATTTGACAGGATTTCAATCTCTTCCCAAACTTTCTGGTCTATCAAGCTAAAAAATAATAAAAATAAAGCTTCATTTCCTATCTTGGGAGAAAGAATAACAGCAACAAGTTTAACAATGCAAAATGTGCACTTATTTTTCAAAAGGGGACAGGGGTACTTCAGTCTTATGTATTATGAAACATCTATTACTACACACTTAAAAGCATTACATATATAATATCATCTGAGGTAAATTCCAAGAACTATGCTTTGTATAACTAAGGCTGTTAAGTTTTAAACCTGCAAAAAAATGAAAAAAAAAATGTATTAATATAACTGCATTCCTTGAAGACATTTTGCAAAGGAATTGGGAATCAAAAGGGATTTGAAAGGGCTACAAGATAACAAAAATCAGAGGATTCGAGGACAAAATACCTCTTACCACATGAATCTACGCGGAAGTGAGATGTTATATCCGGTAAACTGACATTCCACGGTTAATTGTGAAAGAATTTTCATATGTAATTTCTATCCTAACATTCAAAGCAGAGGAAGACTTAGCGCATTAACGTAACAAAGTACTATGACGGAGTTCTTTGACATTTACTTATGCATTTTGAAAGAGGAAAATATATTGTATTGAAATTTGTTTTACAGTGAGCCTGCAGAATTTCTAAGCGTTGAAAACCGTTTTAGGATTGTTTATGTACACAATACTCAACTCGAGTACCCTTCCATAAGTTGAAATGGTCAGTTATACAAATAAGGCTGGAAATAAGTTCATACGTGATGAATAAAATATTTCAATGTATGTGCCAATTTACATGAATAGTCAGGTAAATTCGCTACATTCAACAGTATCCATACTAAAAATGTCTTTTATATATATATATATATATATATATATATATATATATATATATATATAAAAGACATTTACTTATGCATTTTGAAAGAGGAAAATATATTGTATTGAAATTTGTTTTACAGTGAGCCTGCAGAATTTCTAAGCGTTGAAAACCGTTTTAGGCTTGTTTATGTACACAATACTCAACTCGAGTACCCTTCCATAAGTTGAAATGGCTCAGTTATACAATAAGGCTGGAAATAAGTTCATAAGTGATGAATAAAATATTTAAATGTATGTGCCAAGCGCAATTACAAGAACAGTCAGGTAAATTCGCTACATTCAACAGTATCCATACTAAAAATGTCTTTTATATATATATATATATATATATATATATATATATATATATATATATATATATATATATATATATATATATATATATATATATATATATATATATATGTGTGTGTGTCTGTGTGAGAGAGAGAGAGAGAGAGAGAGAGAGAGAGAGAGAGAGAGAGAGAGAGAGAGAGAGAGAGAGACTGGTGTATGTGAGCGGATGATTGTTGCTTGTGTTTATCTATTGGATGAATGAAAGACTCTGAACTACCAAAATCATAAAATTATCCTGTGTGTGCAATCAAAACAAAATAGACAGGGCAGTGTATTATGAACAGTTCGGTATAAAAAGGAGTCAAGGTGGACGTATTCTTGAACCCTCCTCAAGGTAAAAGTCTCTCTCTCAAAGTCTCATTTTCTTTGCTGGTTTTCAGGAATGATCGCAAATCTGCCAAATGGCCAAAGGATCGGTCGCCATCATCAGCTCCCCGCTCCCTCCCCAAACCCCCCAAGCCAACGATAGTTGGAAGATAGAGAAGCCCCATAAAATACTTAATTCGATATGTAACATTGTGAGTGGCGGGGTTAGTTTTCTTTTTATTATGCTAAAATAACAGGAGAAAGAGCATCAATATTTCCATCACTCTGCCTCAAAAACCTGTGGAAGGCGTTTTTAAAAATATACATGTTACAAGGAGTTACAAGGAGTAAGATGTCTCAAAGACTTATTATAGATATAAAATGAATACTATAATGCTTGGATGACATGATAATAATAAAACGTGTTTTTAAAAATAGGCAAGACGCCAAGCAGAAAATACAATTTTTCTTTCCAAACCTGGCAGTTTTGAGTTTTATGGAAATAATAATTTTACCAAGAGAGAACAATTCTTTATAATGCACTACTTCCCTAGTAATAATTTTTACCGTTTGTCTGTCTTTGGAAACTCACGGTTTGAAATCATCTATAAATTAACGTTCACGGCAAGTATACTTTGCCATGATACGAATTTATGCTTAGGTCAGGTATTACTGAACATCATAAAAGTCCCAATTTTTTAATTCAAGGAACCCGGGTCAAGTCCAACATACAGATATCAAAGGGACGCAACAAACCACATCAAATCTCTGGCTTCGCTTCAGTTGGGGTTAAGGGAAATATTCCACAAATTCGAACACCGATGAGACGAATTCCTTTTAAGGTTTTCGCCAGACATTCAGAAGACATTTGTGATCTCTTCTCAACTGTTCGCTTAGTTTTTAATATTACAAAAAAAATTTTAATGAGGAACTTGCCATATTTATCAGAACCTTATATAATAAGCATTAAGATATAAGATTGTCTAAATAAGATCCTGTCAGATCATCAAGATTTGATAATTTTAAAGCAGATGAAATGAAAGCGATAGAAATAGTTATATACAGAACGCCCTGTGGTGATACGGAGAACGATTTCTCTGGGACTCGAACACCAGATTAGATAAAGAATTGAAAACTTTGTTATATTAACAACGTTAAATAAAAAACTGGCTCCCTGTCTTCCCAAGCGGCTCTGAATAGCCATCTTTGAACTGACGTTTTCAAATATATCCTGAATAGTTTGTAGTTACAGGAATCACGGCAATTTAGCGCAAATGACTTCGTAATGCATAATAATGATATATATGTGTACACAAACACACACACACACATATATACATCAAAGGCGAAGGCAGAAATCAAATCACGCGTATCCTGAAGGGGCAGGAAGGCGCATAAGCGCTGATTCGGGCATTTATTCTTCCAACGATTCGTCATTGTATGTATGTATATAAGTATGTATGTATAAGTATGTATGTATGATCTATTAAATGTATATATATATGATATATATATAATATAATATATATCTATATATATATATAGATATAGTAATATATATACTATATATATATACACTAACACCCACACACCATACATACATATAGTATATACACATACACACACATATTTATACGTGCATTAAAGGGACAAAGAAAGGACAACGGTAAGAGAAGGAAGCCTGAGAAATCGTACCTGTTTCACCGTCTTATAACAACACTAAACAAAGGAAATATCAAATTCTCATCAGATGTTCACCAAATGTAGAAGAATATCACGATATTTGAAATACCAGAAAGGTCCCTAAAACCACGCGTTCCCGAGCGCGGTTTAAACCTTGAATTTTCCGAAAGATCAGATTTCAAAGGCTCCGTCCTTTGAAGAGCTCTCGGAATAGGAATGCAATTCCTTTCCCAAACAGGATGCTTACTAAGATGACCCAACCTGCTTCAGAGAAAGATTTTATGAGACATTGCAAATAGCAATGTCTATCTGAGTCGAGAATTCACCTGAAGAAGATTCGTCTCTTTTGGCTGGTCAAAGCCCAGAGGTGCACGTTAGGCCTCGTCAAAGCCTTGGAATGTCTAAGTGTTACGAACCGAGAGAGAGGTCCGCTCCAAGTTCGATAGTAAAATAAACAAAAAAGAAATTCAAAACCAACAGTTGAAACTGGGGATACGAATATAGAAAGAAACACTAACACAACAACGGTTTATTTACAAGCTTACTAACAAAGTTATATCCAAAATGGTGTCTCCTATTTACATAAAAAAGGCATAAAAAAGTGAGGTAATTTAAATACTTGCTGGCCAGCTTTGCGACTCGAAGCGATGGCTTCACAAAGGAGAACGGTGGAACTTTAGTCGTCTTCTTGACTTGTACTGTGGAAGGCAATGTCTATTCTTGATACTCGAAGGGCAGGAACTCCTCGAAATCTCTAGTAGAAAGTTTCTTCTCTCAAGGCTCGCTCTACGTCGAAATGCCACGGTCGTCCACTCCCGACGACGACTTGACCAGAATTCGACCAATTCTCGGGCGCCCTTTTCTCTCTGATCCTTCGGATGTTCCTTCTTCTCTTATCTCTCTCTGACGATCTCTGCTGCTGATCTCTCACTCATAATCTGATCTGTGGCTCTTACTGATGATCTCTTACTCTCCTACTTCATCCGTCGTATTTATACGGCATTCTGGGGGCAGGGCCTACGGCGAACGTCACAGACTCCCGAGATTACCGGAACGATTTAGAAGTTTCTCGATGAAGTATTGCATCAAAAGTCACGGCGTTTCTGACGACATTTCGGCGTTTGTTGCGTTCCCCAACACGCCTGACGATTCCAGAACAATCATGAGAACAGGCCCCTCCAACATGGGTGCGAATGCCTCCTTGCTGCAGAACTTCTCGAAGATGTGTTTTCCTTTCCTTTAACTCGTAATTCTTTGCTATGAAGCGATTACCATTACATGTCCCCCCAAAAAAGAAAAAAAATGAAATCAACTGATTTTATTTTTTTCTAAAGAGATACAAGAATTAAACAGCAGGGGAACAATTCTGCATAAAGCTTTAATCCAGTCAAACACAAATGCTTCTCCACTCACACACTCACTCGTGCGAAAACAGAAAACGGTCATTAGGCTACTCATTCTGAGAAAAATTTCCAGAGGCTACCTGCTATAACATCATCCTTCTCTCTTACTTTTTCTGTTTTCTGAACTCTGATTTAAACTTTGAAATGCTAAGACACCTCTTGTGTTTTCTCAAAACTAATTTCTCTCAGTAACACTGTCACACAGAACACTGGCGGTGGCCAAAGTACGGGGCGTTGTTTATAATTCTGAAGCAAATCTACATTTATTGACTTTGCTCTGCTCTTACCCATATTACTTCTATAATGTATATTTCCCCTCTCCTCTAACACTGAAAAAGGACCTTCGAACCTATAAGGTAAAGCGGAACCTTCTTTCTGGACTAGTACTAAAACATTTATCTCTTACACAAAAACTTCTCTTTTTTGCTCTAAGATCATGTTTCCCTTTAGTTTCCCTTTGACTTCCAAACGCGCTTCCGTTCTCCTCCGCTAGTTGCCAAACATCTCTTAAACTGTTTTTATAATACTCTAGATTAGTGATGTAGTCCTCACTACCTTCTTTATTCATTAAGTTACATTTTAACATTTCCAAAGGACCTTTAGCGGTGTGACCGAAAACAAGCTCAAAAGGACTAAATCATGTAGTGTCGTTCGGTGCTAACCTTAAAGCTAACAGAACAAATGGTAACTTTTCTTCCCAGTCGTGTTCGAAGTTCTTACACAATTTCCGTAAACAACTCTTTAACGTTTGATGAAATCTCTCCACAAAGCCTTGTGATTCGGGATGATAAGGTGTGGAAGTTACGAGTTTAATGCCTAACCCTTTCATTCTATCCTTGAAATATTTGGATACAAAATTACTACCATTATCACTCTGTATAGTACGAGGCAGACCAAACTTAGAAAAATAATTTAACAATTGTTTAATTACGGTCCTCACGTTACCGCTTCTTACAGGTACCGCCTCGGGATAGCGAGTTAGTCTATCAATGACTGTCAACAGATATATATTCCCTCCCTTACTTCTAGGCAAAGGTCCAACCATATTGATAACTACATTCTCAAAAGGTTCGCCTACCGAATGAATATTACACAATGGAACTCTGGGGATTACCTGGTTCGGTTTCCCGGCCATTTGGCATTCATGACAGCTTAAAACATACCTCTTTACATCATTTTTCATTTCAGGCCAAAAGTATGCCCTACTAATACACTTGAAAGTTTTATTTACTCCCAAATGTCCTTGCTCATCATGTGCTTACTTCAAAACTAGTTCACGAAGCTTCCTAGGAACCACTAATTGTTCGGTGATTTTCCCTTTACTACCTGACTTCGGACGAACATAACGACACAAACCTTCGTCCTTTAAACAAAAAGTTTCCTTACACACATCATTGAGATCATCATCCAGCTCACACTAAAAAATTTGGGTTAGTGTCTCATCCTCTCTCTGCAACTCGACTAGCTCATCCTTATTCAAAGGGTTAGTGCCTACTTCATCACCGTAACTAGTACTAGATACTGGTACATTTACTACGTTACTCTCGACAGCTACGCCTTCCCCTTGGCTATCACTGTCAACATTGATAGAGTCCAGTCTCTCAGCCACATTCATGCCAAGATCAACCGCGCCACCTCTATCACACTCGTTCGAATCCACGAACTCACTCACGTTCGAATCCACGAACTCACTCTCGTTCGAATCCACGAACAATTTATGACTGTAGTCTATGTCTGTATCTAAACCTGACCTAGTTACTACCAATTCAGGCACTGGAATATCCCTCACGACAGGATTCACATTCCTGGATAAAGCTAAGTCATTACCGACAATAATGTCAACGTCATCAACGGGCAAACTGTCAACAACTGCAAGTTTCACTTCTCCTGACACTACCTGACTTTCTAAGCTCAACTTCAACAAAGGACAAAGAACACAAGTGTTAGTAAATCCACCTAACATGACTTTTTTTTCCATATCGATTTCTGCCCTGTTCAGCACACTCTCTCTCCTAATCAGTGAGACAGCAGCTCCTATGTCTCGAAGCAAGACTACTTCTCTCGAACACACTCCTCCAAGAGAGGAAACTACGCCTTCTGACAGAAATTCACCAAAAAATGTTCTAGTTTCTCTCATCACATCATTCCTACTTGACAAAAGGTTAACTAGAGACACTGGTTTCACACCGTCATTTCTACTGCACAATTTCTCACTAAATGCCCTTTCCCATTACATCAGAAACAAGTTAATTCTGAGCCACTAGATGCCATTTTATTCTTACAAACCTTAGACGTATGACCAGGTTTTCCGCATGTATAACAGGAATAGTCACTTTTACTAGCATTGCTATTACTAGAACTGAAACCTTTACTGTTTTGTACTCTACCAGACGAAGGATCATTTCGTTTCTTATTAACACTCAAATTATGAGTTAGACTATATTTGTCAGCTAACCTAGTTGCTCTAGCAAAAGATACTTCTCACCTATCTTCTATATAAAGCTTTATTTCAGGGGCTACATTATCTTTGAAGGTTTCTAACAACACTAAGTTCTTCAAACCATCAAAATCCTCAACCTTAGCAGAAGTTAACCAATCAAAAGTCAGCCTTTCTAACTTCTTACCGTATTCTACATACGTAATATTTTCATCCTTTCTCAAACTTCTAAATTTCTTACGGTACGCCTCCGGTACTAACCTGTACGCACTAAGAACAGTTTCTTTCACAATATCATAATCATCACATTCCTCCTTAGACATGCAACTATACACAGTCAATGCCCTACCACTCAAAACTGACTGTAAATATAAAGTCCACGTTTCTTTAGGAGAACCTACTCTTTCCATTAACTTCTCAAAACACATGAAATATGTTGTTACATCTTCCTCATCAAACTTTGGTACTAATTTCAACACTGCACTCATACCTAACCCACCAGTTTCATTTTCGTTCTAGCCTGACTGATTGTTAAGAGTGCTTTGCCTTAACTGAGCGATTTCCAACTCATGCCTACGTTCTTTCTCTCTTTCTTCCTGCTCATGCTGCATTTTCATTACTTCTCTCTCAGCCGCTCTTTCATCTCTCTCATACCTTTCTCTTTCTTTCCTCTCAACATACTCACGGAGATCATTCTCCTCTAGACCTAGTAGCTTACCCGACTCAATAAACTCTTTCACCATCTCACTCATTCTGGCTCTTTCTATATTCTCCCTGTTTCAATCTGTTATGGTGTCAAAATATACTGTTACCAAGGTCGCCACAATATTACGAACCGAGAGAGAGGTCCGCTCCAAGTTCGAAATTATGATAAACAAAAAAATTCAACACCAACAGTTGAAACTGGGGATACAAATACAGAAAGATACACAAACACAACAAAGGTTTATTTACAAGCTTACTAACAAAGATAAATCCAAAAAAGGCAAAATCTTACAATGCATGAACTGGCGAAGAAGTGAGGTAATTCAAATACTTGCTGGCCAGCTTTGCGACTCGAAGCGATGGCTTCACAAAGGAGAACGGTGGAACTTTAGTCGTCTTCTTGACTCCGTACTGTGGAAGGCAATGTCTATTCTTGATATTCGAAGGGCAGGAACTCCTCGAAATCTCTAGTAGAAAGTTTCTTCTCTCAAGGCTTGTTCTACTTCGATATGCCTCGGTCGTCCACTCCCGACGACGACTTGCGCAGAATTCGACCAATTCTCGGGCGCCCTTTTCTCTCTGATCCTTCGGATGTTCCTTCTTCTCTTATCTCTCTCTGACGATCTCTGCTGCTGATCTCTCACTCATAATCTGATCTGTGGCTCTTACTGATGATCTCTTACTCTCCTACTTCGTCCGTCGTATTTATAGGCATTCTGGGGGCAGGGCCTACGGCGAACGTCACAGACTCCCGAGATTACCGGAACGATTTAGAAGTTTCTCGACGAAGTATTGCATCAGAAGTCGCGGCGTTTCTCACGACAATTCGGCGCCTGTTGCATTCCCCAACATGCCCGACGATTCCAGAACAATCATGAGAACAGGCGCCTCCAACACCGGCGTGAATGCCTCCTTGCTACAGAACTTCTCAAAGATGAGTTTTACTTTCCTTTAACTCTTAATTCTTTGCCATGAAGCGACTACCATTACACTAAGGCAAGACCCACGATGGGACTTGAATGTTGCTGTTATAACGAAAGAAGAATGGCATGTTATAAAGGCAATAACTCCGTAAAAGATTTTATAGAAAAAATTAAGAAATGTTTGGGCATAAGATGAAAATTTACCATAACAAGGAATCTTATGATAAACAAATAAATAAAAGAAATATCTCGTCAATCACTCAGAGAGGGCACACTAACCGTAGTTGTAGCAGGCTCCCCTTAATCTCGTTTCATAGTTTAATTGTTCCACCCTATTTTCTTGTATTAACCACTGTGCTTCCTTTTCCGCACTGGGCTACTCTTCATAATAAAGCTTTTTTGGGGAGTCTGCAGCAAGGTTTCCATATTAATAAAAACTAGGACTTAAAAAAAGGTAAAAATTAGAAATAAATTGTTTAGTCCTTCAGTCTCATTGAGGTCCCTCAATTTCTTTTTAATTTTCAAGAAAAAGGAGGCAAAAGAAGGATTACAATTAATATACATAATAGATATCATGAACTCAGAATTATTCGAAATATACCCATCCCAGCATTTTGATTTTGCAACTGAGGTTTCAAGAGCCCTTATAATGTGGGACAACTCGCATTTCATAACAAAACTGCGACTCATTACCGGTTAAACGCCTGCTGAGATGGAGAAATAAAAATAAATAAATAAATAAATATTAGATATATGTGTGTGTATTAGAGCTTATCAAATGAATATATATATCTATATATATATATATATATATATATATATATATATATATATATATATATATATATGTATAGAAATGAAAATTATTAAAACATGAGCACGTGTTTGCGATGGGAGTCAGAAATGTATATTTACACACACACGTATTATCTAGACATAATTTTGTCTATATTTTCACAAGAGTTCTGCAATGAACAAATATCTTGAAATATTTCTGATACTCATGAAGATGGCTTGTTTAAAAAAAGATGAACTTCAAACAAGCGAAAAAAAATCCTCCAAGAAGGTAATTAGGGAATCAGGTTGAATTACCCATTTAAGCAAATTTAACGAATAACGCCTTTTCCCTAAATTGCGGACTCCATTAACTAATTCCGACCCGTTCCAGGCTGCAAATTCCCGAGATGTATACTATTGTAGATTCACATCAACCGTGCATTTGATGTCTCGGCCAGTCCCTTACGACGCTCCTGATTGGCTGTTGATAAGCCAATCACAGGGCTGGAAACTCTCAATCCCTCTCGAGAGTTCGCATGGGTAGGATCTATGTTCCACCTCTCCTGAAAGACGTATCCCTCAGGAGAGATGGAACATACATCCGGCCTATGTGAACTCTCGAGAGAGACTGAGAGTTTCCAGCCCTGTGATTGGCTTATCAACAGCCAATCAGGAGCGTCGTAAGGGACTGGCTTAGACATCAAATGGACGGCTGATGTGAATCTACTAGAGTATTGTCCCAGCCCCGGTTTTTCTGCCATCCCCCTTTGTTAGGTTAGGTTGTTTCAGACTAGTGACCCACAAGAAATTTGGGTGTGGGAAACATAATGAGATATTTTTCTAGACGATTCTATGTTTAGGGAAGGGTCTGGTACCCGGTTACAGTTGGGGAATATACTTCCCGGATTCCCATACTCCTGACCTAATTGTCATCAAAAAGGTCACACGAATGAAAACGAAAACGCTTACAGGGATGAAGCACCCCATTTGCATACTGAGACTTCCTCGAAAATTGAAAGATCGGACGGAAATGGACCATGATTACCCCTATTCATGAGGAAGCTTCAGGGAAATTTATAAAGAATGGAAAGAAGGAAGAATGCAGAGGAAATAGTTACGTAGGCCATTTTCCCCAAAATTTTTATCAAATCAAAGGAAAACCTTTTACGCTGTTTGGATAATTATCTGAATCTTTCAGTCCGAAAAATTCGGAGGATACCATTTTGTAAAAATTCTCTTTGACAAAATTTATATTACCATCGGAGTTGTCCTCTGCATAAGAGTGTACGAAAAAATAAAACATGAGAATATTAGCTTAAGCTAAAAATCTTCCACTTATTTGAGTTATACGAGAGAAAGGAGTAAAGTAAGTCTCTAATATTGTGTATTTGACTTACAGCGTATCAAAGTCGGTCTGTCAGTGAAAATTACCCAACACCCATGAAGAATAATTAATGAATAAATAAACACCGCCGCTACCTGCCTTGCTCAAGAGTAAATATATTGAACTCACTCTAATGACAAACATATGCGTGGGAGCTTTGGTAAAACTCTCCAGCTAGAAAAGTAAATTTAACTGACATGGATCTAACGGGATGACTTAATGAGAGAGAGAGAGAGAGAGAGAGAGAGAGAGAGAGAGAGAGAGAGAGAGAGAGAGAGAGGAGAGTTTCAAATTTATTCGTCTGCAATCACATGCTAACTTCTCGGTATTAATAAAAATATATTTCACAGAATCAATAATTAAATTCTACCAGTGAATTTCTCTAAGTTCTACCCGGAAACAGCTTTTGAGCTCTCTCTCTCTCTCTCTCTCTCTCTCTCTCTCTCTCTCTCTCTCTCTGGTCAAAATGCATGACTGGGAGTTGTAAACTCGTCTTGGGATGCATTTGGATGAATGGAAGTTATCAGCCCACACGCGAAGAGGTCAAAGCACAGACAGACAGACAGACAGCAGGGCAAAAACACTAATGCCGTGTTAATATCATCATTTGCCAGAGCTCTCGTTTTCACGGAATCGCAAATGCTTCCGTATGGCGATTGGAGCCCCTGATTTGGTTGCCCAATCCAGATCATTAGTCGATGCTCTGACTTCATGATTGGCTCAAAGGATTGGTAAATGAGCCGGCAGCTGGTTCCTGATTTTTACCGACTGCTGAATTGAAATGAAAAGAATGTGATTAGTGGGGGGGGGGGGGGTTGGGGGGGGGGGGGGGGGGGCGAGAGAGAAAGAAAGAGAGGAGAAGGAGATCCGTTGATTAGATGCTGCAGAGACACAATTACTGAACTGAAATGCATTTCGGATCATTTGAAGTCGTCAGTAAAACCGGTTCCAAAGGGATATTTGGCTTGGGAATATTTTACCCAAGACGAAATTCACTGTCTCGAAGATACATTGGCTAATTATAATTATGAACGAACATCAAAACTGGCTTTGATAGCAGTGGGGAGAAGTTTTTGATGGATTACAAGAATGGGTGTTGCCTGAAAGTAAGATCACTTGAGAGGGATGAAACCATGCAACTGGCTCTGAAGGGATATAGATAACCAGTGGAATTCGTCAAAAAGAACAGTAAAGTCTCATTCACTATTCCAAATATTTTATAAGGGCATTAGAAATAGTACAGTGTATATATATACAGGCAGTCCCCAGGTTACGATGGTCTCAGCCTACGACGTTCCGAGGTTACGACGCTTTTCAATTATATTCATCAGAAATTATTTCCAGGGTTACGACGCATGTTCCAGAGTTACGACGCCAACAAATGCTGATCTGGCAGATGAAATATGACACCAAAAATGCAAAATAATCAATATTTAAAGGTTTTTTTTGATGAAAAATGCAATAAGAATGCAGTTTACATAGTTTTGAATGCACCTAAAGCATTAAAAGTAAGGTTTTCTTAGGATTTTTGACAATGTTCCGGCTTACGACGATTTTCGGCTTACGACGCGTCTCAAGAACGGAACCCCTGTTGTAACCCGGGGACTGCCTGTACCACATACACACACACATATATATATATATATATGTAAAATAGTACAGTATATATACATATATATGTATATATAAATGGACCTTTTCCTCTATAAATGTCATTGCATGTATAGGTATATACTAGATGAAATACTTGAAAATATGGACTTCCAGAAAATTGGGGGGGGGGGGGTGAATTTCGTTCGAACCCTCCCACCATCGACCTCTCCCCCTCCCCCCTTTCCGGAAGAGTCATGTGATTCTAGAATACACTATCAAATAAAATGTCAGTCAATAAAATAAATCCTAATATTATTCGAAATGAACCAGCAATCCTTCCTCTGTATGGATAAAAGCCAAACAACAAAATATTTTATGTGGTTCTAAAACACAGCATCAAATAAAACAGCAAATGCTATTATTTCGGATTTGCTATTTAGAGTTTAATGCAAACATATATGTCAGTCAATAAAATAAATCCTTATATCATTCGAAATGAACCAGCAACCCTACCTGACGAAGGGTTAAAGTTAAACAGCAAAATTTACGTCTGTTGCTCTTCGTAAGAGTCAATAAAGCGTCTAAGGAATTCCTCACGTATATGTTTGAATTTGATTCTCTCGTTTTCAATATGCATGCATTTTTTTTTTATTTGAAATGGGAATATTAAAAATAGTTAAAAAAACTGGAATTTTGCGTTAAGAATACGTGGGCCGTCATATGAGCTTACCAAGTGCACTAAAAAAAAGAAACTGACTCCTGCTAAAAAGTGAAGTGCTCATTGCGTGAAATGAAGTGACTAGTTGCAGGAAAGAAAAAGATGGCAGATAAAAAATTAGAAACGAGTTATCCATTAAACTATCTTAATGTCTCTTATTTTTTTCAAACATGTACACAATGGATTTCTTAGTGATTAACAGTGTTGGGTGAAGCAAGTCCTACGAACTCACACCATTTCCACTATTAAGAATATAAAAGAAAATGAATACAGAGCACACTGAATACTATACGCTGTTCAATTACATTATGAATATGAGATATTGGAAAGGCGCCCTAAAATCACAGTTTCGGCGCCCTAAAATCACAGTTTCTTCTAAGATTTTCTTAATCCTTTAATTTTTCAATTGACCAAGTTTCAAAGACTACCCCTTTCAGAAATCTTGGGATGAAGGAATGAGATCTACTTTGACACCGTGGTCCTATTGCATGGCCACGTCTCCTGATGGAATCCTAAACAGCCTGTTAAACTTCAAGTAATGAGCAGTAAACTTGGGTCTTGGAAAGGATCAGGTTGGAAATTAATCAAATTAAATGACATACTCTGAATAACAATGTGTCTGAATGTATGTATGTGTATATATGCGTGTGTTTGTGTGTATGTATAAACACACACACACACACACACACACCACACACACACACACACACATATATATATATATATATATATATATATATATATGTATATATATATATATATATATACCTAACACAACCCCTGGCACAGTAGGGGTGAGGTTGCTAGACCCTACTGTCCCAGGGGCGGTGTTAGGTAAAAATGATTGAGAAGATGAGATTATAGGAACTGAGGATTGGCAGAGGAAGAACTGTGTATGTTTAGGCAAGTATGAGGGTGTTGGGTTGAAGAGTTAGTTCGGAAACATTATTATGTCAGAGGTTTGCAAATTTAGGACAGATACAATCTAAGGTATACATGGACCCCAGAAAAACACATGATATATTGGACTGAAAAGTAATATGTAGGGTGTTGACAATGCATGTTATAGAACTCAAGTTGTAGACTGAAAGGTAATGTGTGGGGTGGTGACAATGAATGGTATAAAATGAAAGTTGTAGGATGAAAAGTAATCTGCAGGGTGTTAAGAAAGAATGATATAAAATTCAAGTTGTAGACTGAAAGGTAATCTGCTAGGTGTTGACAATGAATGATATAAAATTCAAGTTGTAGAGTGAAAGGTAATCTTCAGAGGGTTGACAATGAATGATATAAAATTCAAGTTGTAGACTGAAAGGTAATCTGCAGTGTTGACAATGAATGATATAAAATTCAAGTTATAGACTGAAAGGTAATCTGCAGTGTTGACAATGAATGATATAAAATTCAAGTTGTAGACTGAAAGGTAATCTGCAGTGTTGACAACGAATGATATAAAATTCAAGTTGTAGACTGAAAGGTAATCTTCAGTGTTGACAATGGATGTTATAAAATTCAAGTTGTAGACTGAAAGGTAATCTTCAGTGTTGACAATGGATGTTATAAAATTCAAGTTGTAGACTGAAAGGTAATCTGCAGTGTTAACAATGGATGTTATAAAATTCAAGTTGTAGACTGAAAGGTAATCTGCAGTGTTGACAACGAATGATATAAAATTCAAGTTGTAGAGTGAAAGGTAATCTACAGTGTTGACAATGGATGTTATAAAATTCAAGTTGTAGACTGAAGGGTAATCTTCAGTGTTGACAATGGATGTTATAAAATTCAAGTTGTAGACTGAAAGGTAATCTGCAGTGTTGACAACGAATGATATAAAATTCAAGTTGTAGACTGAAAGGTGTTGACAATGGATGTTATAAAATTCAAGTTGTAGACTGAAAGGTCATTTGCAGGGTGTTGACAATGGACGATATAATATTCAAGTTGTGGACTGAAAGAAAGGTAATCTGTAGGGGTGTTGACAATGAATGATAAAAAATTCAAGTTGTAGACTGAGAGGTAATCTGTAGGGTGTTGACAAGGAATGGTATAAAATCTAAGTAGTACCTAGTGACTTAAAAACTGCATGATGCAAACAAAGTTTGCATATAACTATGTGGATGAAAGAGTGACTGTTCGGTATGAAAAGGGTTTTACAAGTGTGTTTTGAATGGAGATATGCGGGAAGGCAGAGAAATATAATAAATTTAGCCGCAACGTTGCTGGATAAGAAAATGAAATGATGAAGGCCGGTGATTAATCAATCAATGATTGGGGATAAGAAAGAGGAACTTGAAAACTAGCGAGAGTTGGAATTGTGCGCAAAAGAAGTTTATGAGGGTAAATAGAAATCAAAGAGGTGAACTGTTTATGTTTGTAGTATATTTTCTGTAGTAAGCAGAAGTGAAATGGTGATAGGAGTGGAGAGAAGTGAAAAAGGTTAACAAGTATGAAACAATGTCTCTTGAAATGGTTTTGGTCTTCAAGGAAGAATGGAAGACGATAAGATGATGAAAAAGTGTATAATTCAGGATTGTTAGGACGGACGAGATGAAGAACTGGAGACGAGTAGGCAGATAGAGGGGAAAGAGCAATAGACAGGAAGGGCCTTAGCATCCAGGAAACAGTTTAATACTTAAAAAATCATATCTTACTCTCGAGGTTCTCACGGCAAGACTCATGCTTGACGGGACTTGAAAAAAAGGAAAATATACGTCAGAAATGTCAGATCATGAGCAAAAACGCACTCCACATGACGAAGATAAACAAATTTATATTAAACAAAGAGAGAAGGTACATTGAAATAATAAAAAAAAATGATATAGGTGTTAAACCGTAAGATTTTACAAAACAATTAGAGCATTTAAAGCAACGCTAAAAATTTTATTACTAAAACCTTGTATCTGAAAACATCCAAGAACTAAAGACAAGTCGCTTCAAAAAATGATAGAGTCCCACTTTGGCCGAGTGCTACCATTCCGGTGGTCCGAAGTTCGATTCCCGGCTCGGCCCACAGATATAAAAGCCTAGATGCCGCATCGGCCGGCCGGACATACGTCATCAGGTCCGCCATCTTGGCGCGGTAATCCTAAACAGGTGGTTTCAGACGTGGTTTTTTCTAAAATGCCTCAATATTGTGCAGCATTTGGCTGCAACAACATACGAAATTTACGTAGCCGAGAGCAGGGCATCACATTTCATAAGTAAGTTTATTGTAGTATGTACACAATCTCATTTTTTGTCGGGAACAGCAGCAACAGCCCTATCTCTGCAATGCAATTGAATGTTGCAAAAGTAGTTATGGTTAATCCCGGGTTATCTTTCCTGTTCTGATAGAAAACTAGGGTTGTCATACAGAATGAAGTCTGTCCATCTGCTAGGGTCTCTGATTCTTTATATTTCTTGTAGAAGTAATACAAGCAATAATACAGAGCGGTTTTAGAATATTTTCTGCTCAGTTCTATCTGTCTATCATGTTAAAGTTTAAGTTTCACACTTTCATTACAATGTAGTATCATTAAACTGTTGGAAACAGCAATGAAAAAAAAAACTTGTTTAAACTGCTGGGAATATTTATAAATAAATGCACAGATGTACAATAAATGTTATATATACATTCAATGTAAGAACAAATATCATGAAAATAAATCACTGTGCAATACATTTTGAGAGTTGTTACTTCAAAGTATAGGCTTAATGACACATAAGGCCACCCATAGCTTTAAATTTACATGCCTGACCAAACCAATGAACAGTTAGCTGAAAAAAAATTAGACTGGCCTTATGATTGTGGCCTAGGCTGAAAGGCTTAGGAGGGGGGGGGAGGGGGGGGGGGGGGGGGGGGGGGGGGGGGGTTACTATGACCGGGTATACGGGGGTGCTCGTCAGGATTGGCTCATTTTGGCAATTTTGGTCTAGAGATGGGTCCCCTTCTGGAAGGGTAAAAATATAGAGATGGCCCAGGCCCTTATCCCAAATAAGGTATAATAATTGATGGGTCCTTGACAACACAGGTCTAGAGATGAGCTATACTGAACTGTTAATGCTTGCCATAATGATATATCCTAGTCTGAGCAAATTAAAGATAGTTTTGTGAAAAATTTAAGTTCTATATAATTATTTCACCATATGAAATTAGGTCTAGAGATAGGTCACTTTTGCCACTAGACGAGGTCTCTTGATCTCCCCCTAAATTTTCCAAAGCCAGGTCTAGAGGTCAGAATTCACTGAGGAGCATCCCGTTCCAAAAAATTGGAAGAACACCACCACCAAAGGCCAAAGGGTCAAAGGAGCAGGCAGAGATGCAAAGGCTAGATAACACAGAAATCCTAGTTATTCTAGGGCCTTCTGTAGTTTATTTAAGGCCCAACCCTACAGTTTTATGACCTAAACTTGTAGGCCTGTGCCAAAAATTATATTGGGGGAATTTTTAACAGAGCACTTCGAGAGACAAAGATTTTACTTAAGTTGCACAGATCCATAGCTGTTGGCCTACTTTAGTAATCTGTCTTATCACAGCATTTCAAATTATTGTTTACAGCAATAGTTATGGGTAAATATTAACATTTCTGTACAACTAGACCCCCTTCCTCCTACCAGCTAAAACAAAGTCATTGCAAGTTAACTTTCAAACAATAAGGAACAACTTTATTTTATTGGATCTTTGTAGGGAATAGTGTAAGCTTTGTAAGGAGCCATCACACAAGAAAATCCGTGAAATATTAAGCGAATAGTGGCGAAAAAACGTCATATACTGCAGCCTGCTGCATTGTTTGAATTACCGCGCCAAGATGGCGGACCTGATGACGTGCGCCAGCCTATTCAGCTCGCGGCCGATGCGGCATCTAGGCTTTTATATCTGTGGCTCGGCCAACGCGGAACCAGAGGAATTTGTTTCTGGTGATAGAAATTCATTTCTCGATACAATGTGGTTCAGATCCCACAATAAGCTGTATGTCCCGTTGCTAGGTAACCACTTCACGTAAAAATATATCTAATCCTTCGGGCCAGCCCTAAGAGAGCTGTTATTCAGCTCAGTGGTCTGGTAAAACTAAGATATACTTAACTTAACTTTTTCAAAAAATTATGGTTTAATCTTCGACATTAAGAAAACGGAACAAGTTTAAAATGTAATCAATTGTTGAGAATATTGCGACATTCGAATTAAAGTAAACGTGACAATCACAGTTTTATACATTTTCTTAAGCTACAGAAAACTTCAGAATTTAGGGTCCCTAGGAACTAAACTGCTACAGGTCATGACAGAACAAGACACTGTCTTATTGCCAATCCTTTCGAAGGAATCTTTATACTATATACACCGTTAAATGTCTTTTCAGATGGAAGAATTCAATTCTTTTCATACCAATACCGAATTCGTTGCCACTGGTGATGATGGGTTACACAAATTACCCCTCACCCTTTCCTCTGGGACGAGGAGAGCCGATTCAAGGTGCCAGCTTTTTAAAAAAAGAGCAAAACTCATTGCCTATATCTGGAATAAAGAAATTCCAAGCGTTAAAGAAAATGTCTTGTAAAAAGTACGAAGATAATTTTTTTACGCATTCTACAACATGAGTTCAGCAGTAATCAGAGAGTTCTCTTTAGTGTCACTGAGATTCTTTTAGCAAAACTTATGATGTGACCGTGATGGGCTTCAGAATTCTGTGGAAACAAAAGTAGAATAAGACCAAAGAGTCAGTTACCAAGTACCTCATTGCTCCCCAGATTCTCTAAGCCCCTCCCCAGATTTATCAACCTTCCCAAATTCCCCAGCCCATCAAGAACTTCCTTACCCCTCCCCCAAGTTTCCCTCCTCCTAACCTGATTGTCATCAAGACGATCAAACGAATGAAAATGCAAATTCTTACAGGAATGAAGCACCCCCATTTGCATACTGGGACTTCCCCGAAAATTGAAAGATCAGACAAAAATGGACCATAATCACCTCAATCGATGAGGAAACTTCGGGGAAATCTATAAACTCTCAATGGAAAAGAAACTATGAGGAAGAAATAGTTTTATATATACTCTTCACAATGTCGTTAACCACAGAGTGAAATGGTAGCTAATTAATTAAATCTTCTTTTACATATTTTAAAAATAAAAGGGTGGAGGAACTAGTTACATGACTCAATGGGAATAACTATGAGAGCTGTGAATTGAATCAATGGCCAAAGAAAAATAGGGATAAAATGTTACACTTATTACAAACCCATTTCATAGTATTTTCTTTTAAAAGTAATGAGCCAACGAAACTCTAAAAGTGTTTGAAAATCGTTAAAAATTATGCTTCTCTGTGAAAATAGCTACTGTGAAAAAGGGAAAATAGTTGTGAACAACTAAATTAAAAATACATAAAGACATACAAACAAGATAAAAAAAATTATGTGAGAATATTTGATAAACTTTACCAAATGCACTGCTACAAGGCAACTATGATTAATTGGATGCGGGAGAGAGAGAAAGAGAGAGAGAGAGAGAGAGAGAGAGAGAGAGAGAGAGAACCGCTCTATATTCACTAGCCTAATACAGGCTAAATTTCTGGTGCTGGGATTTGAGGGAAAAAATCCTAATGAACTAAACCCAGAACTTTTGGTTCCGCCTCGTGAATTTCTCGAACTTCCATCCCGAAGCAGCGTTTGAAGTCTCATTCATCTCCAATCGCAACACTGGGAGTTACAAACTCAAGGCTCGAGTTGCAGTAGGAGGAATAAAACCACTTAGCGTAGACGAAATCACTTCACCAACGCACAGACGGACGTTGACAAACCAACCGAAAGGGAACCACTCACTCATCAGATGCTGTGCTACCAAAATCATTTGCTGGGTTTTTGTGATCAGGGAATCGCAAATGGGTTCATTTGGCGATTCGAGCCTGTGATTCGGTTGCCCAATCAAAATCATTAGTCGATGCTCTGACTTCGTGATTGGCTCAAAGGATTGCTAAATGAGCCGGTTGCTGGTTCCTAATTTTTCCCGATTACTGAATTGCAATTAAAAAGAATGTGGGATGCGGGAAGCAGGAAAGAAAGAAAGAAAGGAAAGAGAGAAAGGGAGGAGAGCCATTCACTGGATGCTCCAGAGCCGCAATTGTTGGACTGAATTGCATAATGGTCATTTGCAGGGTTGAACTCTCATTGGTTTCGGCACAGTATTCCATTCACCACTCCTCTCACAGACAACTATTGAGATGACTATTTGTCAGTCCGTTCGCACTTTTCTGTCCGTCCTCGGATCTTACAAACTAATGAGGCTACAGGACTGTAAATTGGTATGCTGATCATCTCTCCACCAAACATCAAACAAACCAAATTGCAACACTCTAACCTCAGTTGTTTTTATTTGATTTAAGGTTAAAGTTATCCATGATCGTCCGTCTGGCACCGCTAAAGGTGTCAACAACATATGCCACCACTGTGCCGCGGCTGAAAGTTTCATGGACCGCAGCTGAGAATTGAATGGGGTGTGGCTGAGTGTTTCATACAACATTATACGCACAGAAAACTCGATTGCGTCGAAGAAACTTCGGTGTATCTCTTACTTGTTTGATACTGTTTCCTATAATTTTTTCGTCCATGAAATATGTCTCATTGGAAAGTCAAACTAAATCTAAACAGTACTCACCCATTTTATCTTTTAGGATGCAATGGAATCCTTCAAAAATTATTTCTGTTCAAAAAATATTTCTGTAAGACATTTGACATCAAATAACTGAGCATTCCAGCTTTCAGGATTTGGCTATGGAAATAGTAAGCCATACCAGCTACTTTTTCCAAATTTGAAAAGCTGTCATAGGTGTTAACATCTGGTCTTAATGGAAGACTAGACAATGCTAAAGATAAGCTTTGGAGGAAATCTGATAACTCAAGATTGTAATACGAACGTAAAAGTATATTAATCGAAACTGCTATGCGTATAAAAAGTTAATAATTATAACGAAAATCGTACATATTATAGATTTACCGATACTGCATCTTCATTTACCCCAGTAGATAGAAGAATAAAAAATTAAAAGCTAGAATCCATGAGGAACAAAGTACTTCCACCATACAGTAGTAGAGACAACCTGAAAACATAAAAACTCGAAACTTATCCTGTAAACCTAAAAACCCAAACTCAACTTTTAACCTCAAAAGGCGCCAATTTCTTCCAAGGATTACAAGACCCCAACTTACCATAACCACCTCTAAAAAGAGATATCACTTATCTTAATAAGAGGGTTGTCCGTAAAAAAAGAAGGTTCCCAAAGATTTTTTCATAATGAAAAACATGATTATTGGCATTGAATAATACAATTTTGGAAAGCTTAGACTTCTTCCTAGTTTTCGATATAATCGCCGTTGAGATCAATGCATTTTTGCATGCAGTGTACCATCTTCTTTATGCCTGAATCGTAGAACTCTCCCGCCGCTCCGCAAAGGTAGCTTAAAACCTCTTCTTTCAGCTCCTCTCCGGTTCTGAAATGCGTTATGGACGTCTGTACGTCCGTCTTCGAATTCTCTGCACCATATGCGCACGTGTTGAACACTCATACACTTTTCTCCGTAGATTTCACACAGTTGGGAATGAACGTCCACCAGTGCAGTGTTTTTTGCTCACAAAAAAAGAATCACAGAGCGTAATTCGCACCTGGGGGGAGAAGCTAGTGGGGGCTCCATCTCTATCGGCTACCAAGCCAAGGCTGAGCGTCAAAGACAGCTCGCAGAGGGGAGGGGGACTGGGAGAGGGGGGACCAAGCTACGCGCCAGTGTCGCCGGATCCCGCGTAACAGAGTTCCTTGCGACTGCAGCTCGTTGAGAACCTTATAATACGGACAACCCAAGTACCTTAAAATTTCGCCTACTGCAAATGTAAAAATAAAAATAAAACCTTGAAAACTCAGCTTACCTAGGACACCAAGGCGAAAATTGACAGTGACCACGACCACCCTGCCATAGGATGCTAGGACGGACCCATCGTAGGGATTGCCACTGTTCCACTCGTAGGATTCTCCGTGGATGTACACGAGGACAGGGTATCCCATTCCAGACTCTCCTTCCGCTGCAAGAGAAGAAATAAGCATTAGACATGAGATTTACTTATATGAATGTGTGTATGTTTGCATGGGCATAACCTTATGTATATATTCACATACGCACGCAGACATCACAATTTATTCAGAAATTTCTTTGAACTTGGATCTTCAGGCTTTCTAGCAACAAGCGTATCCAAAAAAATTCTGTGGGGATGTTTTGGAGGGGAAAAATCCCCTCCAAAACGTCTCCACAGATTTTTTTCGGAATGTAAGATTCATTGGCCATGACAAAAAGAGCATTGAACTATTAGAGAAATTTAAAGTAATTAATCCTAAACTACCCAACTTTTATGGCTTTTCCAAAACTCACAAAGACAATCTTCCATTCAGACCCATCATTTCATGTGCCGGAGCTTTCAATTACAAAATTTCTAAATGGTTAGCTGGCATCCTTTCCCCCTTTTTAGGCACTTTTGCTCCCAGTCACATTAAACATTCGGAAGATTTTTGTCACAAATTCAGAGAAGCACATAAATCACTTCACAACATAAAACTTTAAAGCCTTGACATAGATTCCCTATTCACAAAAGTATCAGTAAAAGACGTTCTTCAGTTTTTGAGGGAAAAATTATCTCCCTATTCAGCTCATTTCCCATTGGCGCTTGACAAAATAATAAAGTTAGTTGAATTATGTGTATCTAACAACGTATTTTCATTCGGGGAATCATTCTAGTTTGGGTAGTCCTTTAAGTCTTGTTTTAGCCAATTTGTACATGGAATACTTTGAGACTACAATAAATGCAATAAAACCCAAAAACATGCTGTGGATGAGATATGTTGATGATATTTTGGGATAATATATGGGGCAATTTTAATGAATTCCTTTCAAAATTAAACGCATTAGTGCCCTGCATCAAATTTAAAGTTGAATGGGAAACACACAGCAAAATTCCTTTTCTTGATGTTTTAATAATCAGAGACACGACAGAATACAAATTTACCATATACAGAAAACCAACATTCTCACTTTCATACATTTACTACTTCAGCTATCATGACATTCATATCAAGATAGGCGTAGCCAGTAACCTATTCTTATGAGCCCTACGAATTTGTTCCCCAGATTTCCTGGAAAAAGAATTTGAACTAATTTGTAAGCAACTTTCGTCTTGAAGGTATCCTGACCATATAAATGAGAAAGCAATTCACAAAGCAAACATAATTTTCTACCGACCCCCTAAAGACAAGACCAGAGACACACCCAACAATAAAATAAAAATTCCACACCTGGACAGGATTAAGACGGTGACCCAAACCATCGGAAAATCTAATCCTTTTACATTTACTTACCTAAACACCTTAGCCAAATCCCTGATTAACGTCCAACAAAAGACATCCCCCAAGGACACAGGCGTTTACGAAATCCCATGCTTGGACTGTGACCAATCTTATATCGGATTTACAGGAAAATCACTTCCCCAGAGATTAATACAACATAAATGGTCAGTTAGGTATGGACAACAGAACTCAGCTATTTTCAACCATATAAATGAACATAACCATAGAATAAACTGGAATTTGTCACATATAATTTATAGCAGCAACTGCCGGTACAAGAGTCAAATGATGGAATCAGCCTTGATTAAACAGAGGCAGGTAATGAACATCTCAAAAGGAGCATGGGATTCAGATATCATCAACAAGGTTTTAATTCAACCAACGCTTCAGAAGATTAAAGGAAGATTATCAGTGGGAGTGACCTAAATTGGCTTACCTGTGGATGGACCTCTTGGTATAAATACCACCTTTTCTGTAACTTTTCTTATTCATCTACCTGAAGAGGGAGACAGCAGTCTCTGAAATATAGTATTTTTCTCTCTATATTTTGGTGTTTTTATGGGCTCCTTTAATTATAAATAAATAATATATATATTATATATATATATATATATATATATATATATATATATATATATATATTGACATACTTCCACCCTAAGGAGATGGCCACTGACTACTGAAGCAGTGGGTTGACGCCTAATCCACTCGGCTACAGAGAGAAAAGGAGGGTAGGTACCAGATATACAAATACCTAATTGATTATGCAATGAATTATTGCTGGTCCGGCTGCCCCCCATGACGGTAATTTGACACTGTCCACCTCCCTATTTTGCCAGCAGTGATGAGATGCATTCAATACTCATCCCCAATGAGCTCAACATGCTGTACACATTATAAGCAGGTCTTGGTCAGGAAGTAGATGAAGCTGCAGTTAAGTCTGGATTGGTACATGCCATGATTCAATGCATATGTAGTTAAATACGTGGTTATTCTTCTTGTATTATTTGTGTAGATGAGTGAATTAAGCGGAGGCCTACTACTCCAGCAGTCCTCAATGCAATTCCACAGGGGGGAGGTTTTGTTAGCATCTCATTCCAAGCAAGACGATTCGCAGGGAAATCTGATCCTGCAAGCGCAACTAGACGGTCACATACATGTCCTCCACAAAATCTGAGGGAATCAACTTGAAACCCAGATGTAAGAGAATTTAAGACCACAGCTCGATCATGAAAGAGAGGCATTCAAAAAGGAAAGAGAGAGAGAGAGAGAGAGAGAGAGAGAGAGAGAGAGAGAGAGAGAGAGAGAGAGAGAGCAGTCTATTCAGTAGTTATAAATTCGGTGTTCCGTCTGAACTGCGAAAAAGCAAAGCAAGATCAAAATAGGACAATCTTCGAAAAAGAGAAAAAAAGTTTGAGAATCGGAAGATGCAGGACCTCCATGGAAGACAGCACAGGAGGGAAGAAAAGGTACCGAGGACGATCGAGGAACTAAGAAGGGACAATGAAGAAAAGGAGGTAGAATTGCCAGTTCATGGTTGTTATTCGTACACGAAGTTTATGCTATTCCTTCATCTGTCATTGAAACCCTCTCCATTGGGGAAAAGAAAATGAAAAGAATAAGCTTTAGAGAAAAACGTTTTAAGGGTCTGCTTTGATGCCAGTTAGCTTGACAATGACTTGGCTCAAAGCAGAGTTCAATTTACATTCAACACAATTACGGTGAATAAAATAAGTTAGTTTTACACGATGACGAAAAAAATTTGGAAATGAAATGATAAAGTCTATCAAAAGTAAACAATGCATTGAGAAAATAACCAAGAATTAAGATTAATTGTTAGAGAAAAACTTACAAGATATTTAAAGACATCAAACATAGCCAACTGAATAAGGGAAATTTTTTAAAAGAATATCGTGTAAAACTGGTAAAATATGGAAATTCAATAACGTCAGGCAAAAGTGATATAGCGAGGGAACACATCTCACAGTTACGTAACGGAAATTATCTTAAAGTGGAAAGAAGTATGGAATATACCCTACTTATATAAATTAAACTCAATAAACAGCGGAAGAGAACTTACAGTACTTAAAAAAATGTGTTCAAAAAAAGAAAGTTTTTCAACTTATATAAAGTAAATACGATCAAATAGAGGAAATGTCAAGAAATTGATAAATTAACGGAAGATAACCGAATGAAATTAGATCAAACTGACAAAATAGAAGAAATAACTCCATCTATAATTATGTAACGGAAGATAATTACTCCATATCAAATAAAACCGATAAATTAAGAGAAGATATGCAACTCTGTTTAAACTAAAATCGATAACGTTATGGGCAATAACCAACTCACACCAAACAAAACAGATAAAATAAAGGAAAGAATTACAGTGAATTTTGGAAACCGATAAAACAAAGGAAGACGGCAAAGTCTGACTGTTAAGAGTAACTCTCTGAGCAAAGCACCACAAATCCTTGTCACGGCTCTCCCTTTGTCATCATTAGCATCTCTTGTCAGGGAGCTTCTGCGCCTCATTCACAGGAGGGCCGGGGGGGGGGGGTGGGGGGGGGGGGGGGGATGCCCCCGACTACATTACGTCTGTTCTAAGTAATGACGATGCTGCTGTGAACGAATATTCGTCGTGATTTTACACAACACATACGTACATACATAAACACACACACACACACACACACACACACACACACACATATCATATATATATATATATATATTATATATATATATATATATATATTTTGTGTATGTTTGTATATGCACAAAATCAAAATTAAATATATGTATATGTATGATATTGTATATATTATATATTATTGGTGTGTATATAAATTATTATTTATATATTATATATAATATATATATATATATATATATATATATAATACATAACATATACATATACATATACATAACACACATCACACACACACACACACACACACGTATATATATATATATATTTAATATATATATATATATATATATATATATATATGGTGTGTAAGTCTGAGTATGTACACACACATATTGAGTCACAACTATCTCTTAGCATGTAATTCACCACACCTCGGGGCCAGCCTACACCCAAGGGAATTAAAATGACAGGGGACGAAGCATCTATTATTTATAATTCTCCCCGAGTGTAAGTCAATTCCAAGGTGTAGAGATCTAGATATCAAAACATACACTATATACATATAATTATATTTATATATATATATATAGATATATATATATATATATATATATATATATCTATACTATAACAATTACACACACACTTATGTAAGGTCTGAATATGCTTATGGTGTGCCATGTTTATAGCTATCAGTGGCAGCGCACATCTTCCTTGATCTGGCTGTTTAAATATGAATAAGTCAAGACGACATAGCCTCGGGGGTCGATTGTCTTATCTAGTATTAAACATATTTTCATAATAGATCATCCCCGCATCCGCCTTCTTACTTTAGATTCCTTTTCTCTTTAAGCTCTTTCATCTTGTAGTAGCTGCCTTCCTTCCCACTTCTAGCTTCAACAAACCTTCTTTATTGTTATTTTTTTATTTGACGATAAATATCCGCAGCATACGGCCGTTTTCAGGGGCCGCTATTGGTGGAAAGGATTCATCTAGGGACATTTACCGTCAGCTCAAAAAAGGAAACACACGTGGCGTAAGCCGACCCCCAGCTTACTCGAAGCGCGTGCTAGAATCTGATTTCAAATAAAGCGTTGTTTCACGAACGAAAGTTAAAATAAATACGCTACATTTTATTATAAACAATTTTTCTGTACTGTTTAACATGCACATTATTTATCTTGCAATTCCATTCTCATAAATGAATGTTAAATGTCCTATCCAAACCTTCCTGTATGTTGAACTCTCAAAGCGAAACACCTTTTTCAGACCTTTTTAGGCTTTTCCATAAGGCTTTCCTACCTCCCAAGAAGAAGAAGAACAACAACAACAGTAAAGTAGCTTGAAGACTTACTCTCGAGTAAGCGAAAAGACCGCAAGATAACTAGCTCACTGGTGAAAGCAAAACACATTTAAATGGTGTAAAACCCTACTTCATTCTATTTTGTTATTGGTCTATCGCTTAAATACTCATCACCTACCGCTAATTCCACACCGCATCATCACCAAAGCGAGGAGAACTGATTGCGATCACCCCCCCCCCCCCCCCCCAAACAAGTCAATCACGATTCGAATTTCCAGCTCCGGAATTCATAGACTCCAATCATAGCACTGTTATAGTTACAGGCGCGAACATCTCTTTTTGAATATGATTTTTTGTCAGCATATTCAATCTATTCATGTGAACGAACCATTTCAAGACGGATGGTTTTTCATAAAAAATTTTCGTCCACATTTTTTTCCCCAGAATTCTAATTGGATAGGGATGATAAATAATGGAAATGTCACGTAGTGATTGATTCGTGATAACCATTAAAAATGATTGAAAACCTTAGCTATGTCGACGAAATTTATTTATTTATTCAGAGAGAGAGAGAGAGAGAGAGAGAGAGAGAGAGAGAGAGAGAGAGAGAGAGAGAGAGAGAGAGAGAGAGAGAGAGAGAGAGAGAGAGGCTAGGGCGAGGGCCGAGGGTAGTCAGGCCGCCCTTTGGGATATATAGTTCCACACGGGTACATACTTCCGTATTTAGGATAGGGAGCGAAATAGAAGGTGTGGGGGTGGGGGGGGTGTTATAGTTATTGTGGGTGTGTTTATGGCTAGAAACACATGTAAATAATCCAATATAAAAAGAACATACGTAGATTAAGACACTATACACATTACAGCCATACAATCAATACAGTGACCTTTCTACAAGACTCTTGGTATATTTAATGGATGTTTTAACAGACGTACACACGACTACACATCCACAAAGGAAGTGACACATAAACAGTCGTGGAACACTGAGAAATATTTACTCTACTATTCCTGTTATTCGATTTCCGAACAACGAGACGAGGTATTATGTCAACATCTGTCCATGCGCTGAAATACTATTACATCACTGTACTAGAGGGAGTGTAATACTATACTAGAAGGACAGTAATATTCTTATTTACTATTCCACCCAGTGACCACCACCATACTCACGATCTTTTATATCATCTCTCAAGAATAATGGACACAGCCGCGAGAAAACAGCTTTGTTATTCGATACTCTTCTGCTGTTTTCTTCTTAGATTCTTTTCTGTTTTCGTATTTTTACGAATTACAGTGTTATATATGTAACAGGTCCTTAATCAGCACCCGGCAGCTCATAAAACCTGTTGCCTTTTCAGAGAAATTCTCATATTTGTCGTTAAATCCCGCTCTCACAGGCTGCTTCCTTTGTTCCAAAAAGTGCTAGTCTAATGAAAATGACAGGGATAGAATTCATAATACATGGAAATAATACTAAACTTCCAGTAGCTGGAGAAACTCCAATTATTAAAAGTCATTTCATTTCAGTAAGTAAAATAAATAAATAGATAAGCGTCGATTGGAAAAAATCAGTGGTCACCAGAAAGTATCTGTTACAGTACCCACAAAAACTTACAAGTTACTCAAAAACGTCACTTTCATTTTATTAAGCAAAGGCCGATGGGACTGACAACGCAATGTCCTTGTCGAAAAAGTGAAGCAGCAGTAAGTTACTTCTTCAACAAGCCTGTCAATTTTTGGTAAAACCCTTAAGCCCAATACGCTCTAACAGCCTTTGAATATAATTTCATATATTGCCGCTCATACGGACTATCTCGAACAAACTAACATTTCCATTTTACTGTGAGTGTTTTTCTGATAAAACGTCTCTTAAGATTGATGGTTATCAACCTATACCTTATGTCAAGCTT
>NC_087205.1:78254003-78261503 GCF_015104395.2 Macrobrachium nipponense
CCACGAGAGGATGAAATTATTATCAACTAAAAAATTTCCTTTCGGTTAACATATATGAAATTATTACGATCTCGACTCTCGAGATCGACAGGTTCTTAAAAATAAGCAATTGGGCCGTAGTGACTGACGACAGGTGACAAACAAAGGAGGGAGGAGCATAACAAAACCAAAAAAAGTTACCTTAAAATTAGTTTATTATATATAAAATGTACAAGTGAGTCAGGTCCAGTGATAAACAAAATAAACATACACAATGAATTAAATAATAAAGGCAGCAACAGTAATAATACAATTAAGTAAGTCTTGTACAATTCAACAAACAATTTCATAAGCAGCATAACTAATATAACAAATGCAACATCATATATACAAAAGGACCACGGTATAAATGAAAAAGCAGTGCAGTACATAAAAACATATACAAAATCAGGCAGCATAATAAATAATTAAAATTAACACTGAAGCGGCATAATGATACTCAGAGCAAAACGGGGAACACTTCCTCAAACAATGAGGACAACAGTCCAATGCCGGACGATCAAGATAGAGCCGATACGACAACCACCTCGTCCTTGGAGACAATATGGACATCCTCCTCGAATGCTGGACGATCAAGACAGAGTTGATACAACAACCATCTCGTCCTCAGATTCTCTCCGCTGCTCTGCTGCCAAGACTTCTGCCTCTCTGCCGCTCTGAACCTGACTGGTCGTTCTGCCCTCCAGAACCTGACTGGTTGTTCTGCCCTCCAGAACCTGACTGGTCGTTCTGCCCTCCAGAACCTGACTGGTCGTTCTGCCCTCCAGAACCTGACTGGTCGTTCTGCCCTCCAGAACCTGACTGGTCGTTCTGCCCTCCAGAACCTGACTGGTCGTTCTGCCCTCCAGAACCTGACTGGTCGTTCTGCCCTCCAGAACCTGACTGGTCGTTCTGCCCTCCAGAACCTGACTGGTTGTTCTGCCCTCCAGAACCTGACTGACCAAGTTTGACGCCATCCAACAGACGTCAACTCGCCAGCAATTAAAAAAAAAACAAACAAAGGAGGCAAACGATTGTTCCTAACAGAAATATATTAATTCCGAGGTCGATCGAATTAGATGTTAAAGGACATTTGTAGCTCGATGTATGTGTGTATACATACACACACACACACACACACACACCACACACATATATATATATATATATATATATATATATATATATAATATATACATATATATATATATATATATATATATATATATATATATATATATATATATATATATATATATATATATATATATATATATACTGAGAGAAGCAGGCATTCCATCCCACGTTACGAATTCCGAAAACTGTTACAGAACGACAAGAAAACATAAAACGAAATAACCTCCGTCAAATATTGCCTAGAAAAGACGGCAGGGAAAAAAGCAAACTTTTCAAATTATAAATAATTTCATCTTTGAGGCGGGGACCCTCGCGGAAGGGAAGGTTATGCCCTAATGAGACCCTAAAGCTGGAGCGAATATTCTGGAACTTGAAAATCTCCGGAAATGACATCTGCCTGAAGGAGATTCACTCAGAAAATTCCGGCGAAATTTTGCGAGAGAATCATTCAAGATAATCACTGGAATTACACGAATAAAGAAATGAATAAGTGGGGGAAGTGAAGAGAATCTGCGCGGATGGATGAAAGGAAATGGTTAATCCAGATGAGGTCGAGGTTGTCGAAGTGGAGATATGTTGGGCCTAGTTCATCCCTTTTGAAAGGAGGGGAGGCAGGAGGAGGAGGAGGAGGAGGAGGAGGAGGAGGAGGAGGAAGAGGAGGAGGAGGAGGAGGAGGAGGAGGAGGAGCCTTTACATTGTTCCTTTTCAAGGAGGTTTATTCTTCACCTTAAAAACAGATGAGTCAAGTGTGGAAAAAGCTTTCTAAGTGAAAGTAAAAATAAATTTCAGTAAACTCTGATACCTTTTCTTCACAGACGAGAAGTAACACCAATCTTCTACCTTCCATCAATTAAGACCAGTAGGATTTCTCTTTCCCTCTCTCTGTAATCCACTAATAACTGACCCTTGACTCGCCAACCAAGAAATTCTCTAAAACTGACATTTACCTTCTCAACAAAATTTTTTTATTGTTCTTCCTACGTTCAATACAAATACAAAATGAATAGCTATTTAATCAGTAATTTGAGCTCTTTCCCGAGAAAATAATTCATAATTTACCAAGAAACATAATATGAAGCGATTTATTTATAATCATGCTAAAGGCACAAGTAAAATCACATCAACTTTAAAGGGGATAACTATAGCTTTTGTCATGTTTACACTCAGATCTTACGGCGTCTTTGATATTAGCAAAAGATGCAGTTTCTCCTCCACGTAACGTCAATGGGACAGCGATATGGTAGTATGTGCTCTAATGACAATGCTTTAATCTCAAATTACGCTCTCATTTTCATTATTATTATCATGGAGAAGCCAATATTTCCATGACTCAACTGATAAAGTTTCAGAAAACAGAAGTCTCGTATAATATGAAAAAGTTTTCGCAGTGTAATTATAACCGGACAGTTGCAGGTTGAAATACCGCGAACAGCTATAGATTCTTCAGCCCTAACTTATCTCTTTATCCAAGAGCTAACGGTGTTTGCCAGCATAACCTTGTCAGTTTGGAAGTTCATACGATGTGTGGTTTCTTTGAGCTAAAAAAAAAAATTATGAGAGGGCGGGTTCATCGCTTCCTTTGGGGGATTGAGCCTCCATCCGTTTTCTTTTCTTTTCCGTTCCCTTTCCACTTCCAAGGTCTTGGATAGATATGGTATATTGAATGTGGATTCGCTCGGCTTCATCCTACGCGGATAAAACGTTCCGAGTATCGCCAGGCTCAAAGTGCGTGTGAGTTGTATTTTTACCGAAGAGCACCAAACGAGCACTGGTAATCCCTCTGGTAACTGTCTGCACTGTGCAATACACATTTAAAAGAACACTTTCTTGTCTGATATCTAGCCACGACCATCATCTCTAGCTGTGTTACTCATTTCTTACTGAAATAGCGATGGGTATACAGTACATTACGTTATTCAGTTGTGAATCATCGATTGAAATTCTGGCTGTACATGAAATCCTGACATTTCTAAATCACGTCGACATTTTAATTCAACTTCAGTTTTCTGTTGATGACTCATCTGAAATTAATGAACCCAAAAGACCTAATGCTTCACCAATGATTCTACTCATTTCCTACTGAAAATGTTAGAGTCCTACAACAATGAACGTATTACAAACTAAAAGAATGAGTCGTGTGGTAAAAAAAAAAAACTAGAATTTTGAAAAGGAAAACACCGTCAAATCATGAAAACAGATGCAACCACCAAACGAGGAAATAATAAGGAAAACCACTAAGCTATATCAATGTCATCGGTGAAAAGAAGACAAACCTATAATATCAGCATAAAAACATCATAACAACACTCACAACATAGCTCATAGAACAAGAAGAAAAACCTTAATCATCAGTAGAAAAACATCATAACAAAACTCGCAACTTGGCTCATAGAGCAAGTAGAAAAACCTTAAACATCTGCAGAAAAACATAACACTCCCAACAGGGCTAATAGAGCAAGAAGAAAAACCTTAATCATCAGCTGAGAAACATCATAACAACACTCACAATATGGCACATAGAGCAAAATCAAAAGAGAAAAGAAAGAAAAGGAAAAAACTCACTGCATCCTAACGGAGCTAGAATCGTTTCCGGGTGCCTGCTTTTAATTTCCAGTCGTCACCCCAACTTTTCCCTTTGGGGAAGGATGGTAAAACGCACATTTTTTCTTGTTTTATTTAGTCTTTTCCTTACGTTATCTCTCACTTCTTCCTATATTTTGATCTAAATGGCGTAACACAGTCAGGTATGTGGATAAACATAGAGGTTGTATATAGAAAGCTTGGGAGTATTATTACAGACACGAGCTGTGAAAACGTTTTGCCCCTAACTACCTCATCCTTCCCCCTCTAAGGACCGATATGGGAGGGAGGGGTGGAGGACTTTCAAAATAGCTGATAATGACTCACTGAAGGCTTAAAAGTCTGACCTAAACCTCAAGAGAATATGGAGTAATTTTAGCAATACAGAGAATAGTAAAGTTCACACTTTCAATCTTCTTTTAGACAATGGAACAACAACCCTCATCTAGCTTAGGTCTGAAGCAAAAAAAGAAGAATTAAGAGAAAAGAGGAGGATGGTGTATGGGAAGGGGGCGGGGGGGGTGAGTGATTGCGGGGTTGTGTGTTGACTTCTCTCCATGTGGCACAACCGCCCCTTCCAAGAAAGGAAGTTTTGGATTCGGGTACAAACAACTAACGAAGAATCCTATACATTTCTGAGATTATACTTTGAGGTGAGACTCTCCAGACCCTCCGCGTAACAAGGAGTAATTATTAACCTGGCCAAAAGCTGACTAGGAAGAAGGAAAGATACCATACTGCAGAGCTTCACGGTCAAAACTAATTAGCACGCATCTTTCCTCTTAATGGTTCACCTTCTTGGAAATGAAACGCTTTTCCGCAGGGAAGGAAGTTATTATTCAACGAAGTAAAATAAATCCATTTTCACATTCCACGAGATTAATAAATCAGCACCTACGTTTAGTAGGAGTGTTTGCAAAGTTTACGAATAAGAAAATGGTTACAATTTCGATGGTTTTGAACATATATAAAAAGATTGTAACAACAATACATAAAAAATAAAATATTCTTGTCGGCTACGTTGCAAAACTAACGAAATCAGTGTCACAGATCTCACAATTTTTCTCCCTAAAATCCAGTTCTACAGGGAAAAAAAAAGAAGGTGACCTAAATTTGTTGATATTTCCAGTTTCCTATCAGCAGCGACGAAGCAAAATGAGGACTGGAGGGCCAAGGTTAACACGGGAACCAATTTAACAGCGACAATGACTTTAATCCTAATTTGTGACGAATGTCATTTCTGAATGCAAATTTGTCAGCGGTGGGAGGGGGGGCGCGGAGAGGAGCGGACGGAGGGGTGGGGGAGAAGAGCTAGGAGACGGAACTTGCAATATTTATGTGTGATCACCGTATAGGCTCCGGAGAGGGTTAGAGGGACGGTTGTGGGTTTGGGGCGTGGGGTGGGGGGTGGGGTGGGGAGAGCGGTTATGATAGGAGGCAAGGTACAAATCACTGTGAAGCTGTAATTCTAATTCGCCAGCTATAAAAACCAGTATTTAAATATCATAAATATTATTAGCACATGTTTTAGATTTATGTTGAAAATCCTTCGCTGTGTGTGTGTGTGTGTGTGTTTTTTAAAGGACATAGAGAAAAAGTGATATGAACATTTTTCAGTCAGGGTGCAAATGCTTCAAAATATTCTGCAGCAACATTTGCAGCAACAACTCAGGTATGGGAAATTTAGTAAGAAGAGAGAGACAATTCTTAAAGAAAAATTAAACATATACAAAGATAAAGAAATTTACCCTCTTGGTATTCTCCAATTTAGCTGAGAAAAGGAACTACCGGAAAACCAAAGGGTTTGTTTGTTTGTTTGTTTGTGTGGTGTTTCTACGTTGCATGGAACCAGTGGTTATTCAGCAACGGGACCAACGGCTTTACGCGACTTCCGAACTACGTCGAGAGTGAACTTCTATCACCAGAAGTACACATCTCTCACACCTCAATGGAACTGCCCGTGAATCGAACTCGCGGCCTTTCGTTTGTAACCTGAACATTAGGGAAACAAACAATACCTCCTCGTCAAGAGTAAACAACATCCCCAAAAGCACCTTGCCATTCTTAATAATCATCGGAGAGGCTTACCCTAAAAGGGGCTCGAGTAACTAGAGGCCACGTTCCAAAATTCACGAGAAGGCGCCACTTTCCTGCTGCGTGTGCGAAGCTAATTGGGTTTTAAAGCATCCCCGTGCTATCAAATTTACGCTTATTAAGGGGAGAATCCTTCATCGTTAAAATATGGTAATAAAATGAAAGGGAGGAGAAAGCGGGTTAGTGGCTCCTCTCTCGTAATCTTTTGTCAGGCGCATATATATTTCTCTGGCCCAAATATAAGAACCCACTTTGTTCACTGCAACGTTAATACTAATGGCTTTGATACTAATGGCGTTTGACGAAGTGAAGTTGACAACCAGACGTACAAAAAATTCAGAAAATGGTGAAAAAAAAAAATGACAATTCAGAAATCTCTGGCGTCTGCTAATTTCTTGGCGGATATATATATATATATATATATATATATATATATATATATATATATTATATATATATATATATATAAAGTCACAGAATAGAAGTAAACCCTAACCATTAGAAAGTAATATAAAAACAATCTCCAGTATGAATGATAATATCAAATAACTGTCCCAAGTACGAATGATGATAATATTTATAACTATTACTAATAATAGGAATAATCTTGAGAGGGACAAATATCTTATTGCCAAAACCGATTATTTTGTGGGCATTTAAAACGAAGAAAGTCTTTACTGAGAAGAAATATGAGACCTCATCTCTGAAAATTTCCTCTCACTTTTCTAAACAGAGGGCGAGATGGGAGAGCTCATTTAATGGGGAGGAAAATTAAAGGAGTGAATCCCACCCAGGACCAAGTGACGGACCAGCCTCCTGAAGGAAGGGACACCGGAAGCAAGGAGAGAATGCCGGAGTCTTCTTCAAAGGAATATGTTGACTTCCAAAGCAGGAAGTGTTTGCCCTCACCTCTGAGAGTGTTTACTTATTACACGGGAAGTGTCCACTTATATATCACAGAAAGCTGCCTTTTCAAATTCGCGCGCGCGACAAAAAAAAAAGGAAAAAAAAAGGAAAAAAAATTGGGGAATGTTATCATGCATCCCTGTGAATTTCCATTTCAGCCCCGCTTCTTTCTATATGAAAGGAAAAAAAGAAATATGAGGCAACAGAAGTTTAAATTGTGAGCGAAACCTTTAGAGAAGAGAGCGAAAGCTTTAGAGAAATGGATTGTTCCCAGTAGTGCCATTTCCGCTGATGGCACTGAAGTTCTCTTCCTCTAACCCCCCCCCTCCCCCACCTCCCCACCTTCCCACTCCCTCCCAACGTCAGTCCCACCCATCACACCTCCTACCAGTCACCCCCCTCCCCCTCATACCCCTACCTCAACAGGCTCTGGTCCCCCACAAGGCGAGATGGACGGTTTCATAGCCAATGTAACACCATCCACTGGAGGGAGTCTATTTTTCTGTCTCATATCAGGGGCGACTTGTCCATGTCAGCGATCTCCCCTGCAGAATAAAACATTTGTGTGTGCCAGCCTATGTGCGCAGGCGCGCAGGTCTTCTCAGGAATGCAATATTAAATATCGGCTATTCAAGCAACCCAAACAAGAGCTTGTTGGTAACTAGAAATGGGTTATGGATATAAAAAACGAGACATGATCATATGATCAAGCACTACAAGATGGCCAACGGTAATTAAGTTCTGAAACTTAAATAAAGAAAGAGA
>NC_087205.1:78266503-78269003 GCF_015104395.2 Macrobrachium nipponense
CGTGATTTTTGCATAGTAGAATGCATCATGAATGTAGAGAGATAAGAATCAAGTTAAATCTAAGAAAGGCAGAAGTGGAAAAGGGATGAAATAACGCTAGAGAGAGATTAAACAAGGTTGAATCTACCATATATTGGAAAAATCATGTCCAATGCAGGTTCTTCTAAGTTCGAATTTGGTGAAGGACTAAACATTGTAGGCAAAACATGGGCGGGCTCAAGAAGATTTGGAAATCGATTAAACTAAAATTGTATACAAAAGTCAAATTATGTATTAAACCCGAACCATTTGTATCGCTATACGTGCAAGAATCATGATAGGGCAGTGAAACTATATATAATTTTTTTTTCGATTTGGGAATAGAACTTCAAGTAAACCATTATCAGTCAGGTTGTGAGAATGAGTTAAAACTGATACCACAAAGGAAACATATGGTGGTCCCACTGATAGATGAGATGATACAGTTCCCGGGGAACTTTGGGATGGCATGAACGTGTCCTTGGGAACATCACCACCTCAGTGTCAGCTGGGTTCCCTGATGACACCAAAAGAATTGGAAGTCTCAGTCGTACTTCAATGGTACCTAAGTGACGAGAGCCTGGGGACGAGGAGAGATTAGTGAAAGATAAAGCACAGAAATAAAATGAATATTATTGCAATACGCCTGATACCCGACCACGATTCATCTCCAGCAATATTCATTCCCCGACAGGAAACACCGAGCAGACCTGAACTTTCCCGAGTCAACAGAAAACGAAAACCGCAGGGATCCAAATTTCGGTGACTAATTAACCCCGTTCATTCATCATGCGAAGTCATTAGAAGGAGGTCAGCTTGAGAACATCGAGTCTCAGTCTTTTACTTGAAACTGAAGTCATAATTACGCTGGTTAAATTGTTAAAAAAGAAATATTTTTGCTGTTATTGTTACAGTACAACGATTTAAAAACATTGAAATCATACAAAATTGGATCAAATGAGCACAATTTCTCTCTCTCTCTCTCTCTCTCTCTCTCTCTCTCTCTCTCTCTCTCTCTCTCTCTCTCGCATGAAAACACAAAAGGATAGAATCTGAGCTTCTCTTGACAGCTTGAAAAACTTAAAATTCTGAATAATAAACAGATCATATATATACGTATATATATATATATATATATATATATATATATATATATATATATATATATATACATACATACATACATACATACAAATATCATACATACATATATACCTACATATATATATATATATATATATATGTATATATATTAGAGAGAGAGAGAGAGGAGAAGAGAGAGAGAGAGAGAGAGAGAGAGAATGTCCAAAGTCACCATAGAAAAATATTTCATCAGAAAGACTCAGAACCCACAGATTACACTTGATTTAATTAGAATCTAAATGAAAATGTTTATAATCAGTGTCCAAGCATTTCGTACTGAATGACTTGGATTAAAGAATATGTTTCTGAATGCCTCGGATATCTTACAGTACTGAAGAAACCTCTGCATAAGATAAATGCAGCCAATATACCGCTTTATTTTACTTGACCCCTTCATAGAAACGTTATATCAAAGAAGACGACTGGCCCAAGGACTGGAAATCTATAAAAGTAAAATTCAAGAGCATCTCTGCCTCACTAACTCCTCACCTTTATAAGTGTCTTTCTCATCCTTTAGATTTATGCACTGCAAAAAAAATTGTACCCGTCGTCGTAAACTAACACTTATATTCAATTCCTGCTTCGGCAATTCACAATTCATAAAATTTTATTCCTTAAGAGGCGTCCATTGCTTCCTCTGAGTTACACCCTTCATTGTTGTTTAACCTCCATTCTCATGATTTTTCTAAGCCAAATTAAAGGTGCTGGGTTACATTCCTATGGGCCTTTTGCATGAAATACAAATATGAAGAAAAGGTTTACATCATCAGTAGTTGAAATGAAAGTGCACCGTTATCAAACATATACCAGGAGCGTTTCCAACACACAATTACGATGATAATTACAATGATAATCACGGGAGCCCTACGGTAATTTGAACGGTTCCATACGGTTAATGTCTTCCTTACTAACAAATGCCATTTCATTACATCTACGCTAGGCGTTGCACAGTCATTATCCCCCGGTCGATGGAAATTCTCGGCAAGGTCATTTCTTGTAGCTAGAAATATTTGAAGCCTAATTGCGAGGCTAGAGGTTATACAACGCCCGGCCTGACTGAAGCTCTGCTTATTTGCAACCGGTGAACTTGACCCTAAAATGTGTGACGTCCACACAAACGCCAATACTACTGACAAGGGGTTCAATGTTGCTTCCTTTCTTTTCCTTGTTCTTGGCACGAAAAAAGGATATTTAAGAATAAAGGAGTGGTTTCAGAAGAAAAACAAAGCAACCGTAGCTGGCATGTTCTTATTTTAACAGCAAAACTTTTCCAAAATTAGAAGCTTCAAACACCTACACAAAAGGATCATCAGTCCATTGTCATCATCATTGTGATTAC
>NC_087205.1:78274003-78279003 GCF_015104395.2 Macrobrachium nipponense
CGTACCGGATATTGAGTCAACCTTATTGACATCAATAATATAGTTATTGTAGGTCTGCGTCAGGCGATCCACTTTTTTTATGCAATATTGTGCGAGTGAATACATTTTGGCAGCGATATTGCTAAGAAAAAAAATCCTTCAATGGGCCCCCTACACGATGGGAATTTTGTCCCAACGCTGAGAACTGCGGGAAAAATGGAATCCTCAAGGACCTCTCATTCCAGCAACAAAGACAGCGTATAATAAACAGAAGAATGATAAAACTAATTTTAAATTCAATTGACACTTAAGTGATCGACAAACTAAATGGGTGATTTAAAAATCATGAATAGCGCTCAGGGTATTTCGTGGATAGTTAAAAAAAAAAAAAAAATTAGCGAGCACTCTTAGAAAGATTTATCTGTAAAGACACTTATTTACAAAAGGTTTAGCGCGACGTGAAATAATAATAATAATAATAATAATAATAATAATAATAATAATAATAATAATAATAATAATAATAATAATAACCACCCAGTTGAATTGGAGGACTGTGATAGGCCAAAAAAAATAATAAAAATAATAATAACATCAACATATCCACAGTTATGTATAGTTATTCATAACTATACATAACTGCCCTATACCTTTTGTAAATAAGTGTCTTTACAGATAAATCTCTCTAAGAATGCTCATTAATTTTTTTTTAACTATCCATGAAATACCCTGAACGCTATTCATGATTTTTAAATCACCCATTTAGTTTGTCGATCACTTAAGTGTCAATTGAATTTAAAATTAGTTTTATCATTCTTCTGTTTATTATACGCTGTCTTTATTGCTGGAATGAGAGGTCCTTGAGGATTCTTGAGGATTCCATTTTTCCCGTAGTTCTCAGCGTTGGGACAAAATTCCCATCGTGTAGGGGGCCCATTGAAGGATTTTTTTTTTTTAAAGCAATATCGCTGCCAAAATGTATTCACTCATAATACAATATTGCGTCAAAAAAGTGGATCGCCTGACGCAGACCCTACGCTAACTATATTATTGATGTCAATGAGGTTGACTCAATATCCGGTACGTCAGTCATTTTCCCCCCAACCACAAAGCTAGGCCATCAATATTATGGACAGTTTCCGAATATTTGTCAGTAAAATTTACAGTGTAAGCCTCTCTGAGTTGCGTAAATGAGTGCTGCCTTGAGCATCCTCAATTGAAATGCACTGCTTATGAATGAAAAATTCATTAGAAATAAATGTTTTTGATATCAAATGATTAAGGCTTTTAAATGAGTATTCTTATTTAACAGTAAGTGATTATCTTTTATTGCCATACTCCTTAGTTCTTCATTGGACGAATGGTTTACGTGCTCGCCTACCGATTCGGTAGGCACGATTTCGACGCCACTATGCCAACGTTAAATCAGAGGAATTTATTTCTGGTGATTAGAAATTAATTTCTCGATATAATGTGGTTCGGATCCTACAATGAGCTGTTGGTCCCGTTGCTAAGTAAACTATTGGTTCCTAGCCACGTAAAAATATCTTATTGCCATACTTTGTTGACCTCCATTCAAAAGGCGATATTTACATATACTATATTCAAAAATACAAGGAAGCTTTCGGGAATCTGTTCGGTTTCCCGATTCCCGAAAACTAACCTCATATTCTTAAATTTATTATATGCACATTTACATAACTGTGGATTTATTTCTCCATTAATAATAATAATAATTTTTTACTATTATTGTTATTATTTATGAACTGCCCTTCATATAAGCACATTTCATTGAACCTGTTGCTGCTACAATGCCATCTTATCTTCAGCCTTCCAAAAGAAGGAAAAGACAGCTTCAGAAGATTAAAAAAAGATTACTTTAAGTTTACTGGCATTATAGCAGCATTCAAATGAAAAAGAGGTGGGGAATGGCTGTCTCAGACCTCATATGACTGGTATGATTATGCATAATCAGGGACCTGACAGCTAAGGTAATTATATATACATATTCATTATATATATATATATATATATATATAATATATATATATATATATATATATATAAATATATATATATATATATATATATATATATATATATATATATATATATATATATATATATATATATATATATATATATATATATATATATATATATATAAGAAAAGGAGCCCATAAAAAACACCAAAATATAAAGAGAGAAATACTATATTTCAGAGACTGCTGTCTCCCTCTGCTGGTAGATGAATGAGAAAAGTTACAGAAAAGGTGGTATTTATACCAAAGGGTCCAGCCACAGGTAAGCCAATTTAGGTCACTCCCGCTGATAATCTTCCTTTAGTCTTCTTAAGCGTTGGTTGAATGAAAACCTTGTCGATGATATCTGAGTCCCATGCTCCCATTGCGATATTCATTACCTGCCTCTCTTTAAATCAAAAGCCGATTCTATCATTTGACTCTGTACCGGCAGTTGTGCTGCTGGACAAATTATACGTGGCAAATTGCAGTTTATTCTATGGTTATGTTCATTTATATGGTTGAAAATAGCCGAGTTCTGTTGTCCATACCTAACTGACCGTTTATGCTGTATTAATCTCTGGGGAAGTGATTTTCCTGTAAATCCATGTAAGATTGGTCACAGTCCAGGCATGGGATTTCATAAACGCCTGTGTCCTTGGGGAGATGTGTTTTGTTGGACGTTAATCATGGATTTAGCTAAGGTGTTTGGGTTTGGGTAAGTAAATGCAACATTTTTACTAATCATATATATATATATATATATATTATATATATATATATATATATATATATATATATGTATGATGTAGTATATATATATATATATATATATATATATATATATATATATATATATATAATAACACAATACACCTTGTAAGTTATTTTATTCGGTAATACTAAAATTCAATCAACCACAAGAAAGACGAAATACAAGTAATACTAAACTTACAGTTCAATAAACTACCAGGAAATCTAAATAAATATTCGTATGGGTTGTATCGTGAGATCATTTGTCTTTTTTTTTATTCTATAACAAATAGACTGGAAAAGTGAAAAAAAATAAATAAAGAAATAAACCTTAAGCTCCATACACATACTCGGCCGGGCATCTGAAAATCTTCGTTTCTTTCTCAATTTAATTCCAGGCTTCGTAGTGACAAGCGTTTCCAAAATGGGAAGAAATCGACCAGTCAAGAGACATTACGGTTACTAAATACTACACATACAAAAACAAGTTAAGAGGGCATTGCGGTTAATTAATACGATGCATACAAGGGCACTGCAGTTAATAAATACTACACATACAACTACAAGTTAAGAGGGTATTGCGGTTAATAAAAACTACGTATACAAGTAAAAGTTAAGAGGGAATCGCGGTTAATAAATACTACACATACAAATACATGTTAAGAGGGCACTGCGGTTAATAAATACTGCACATTCAAATACAAGAAAAAGAGGGCATTGCGGTTAATAAATACTACACATACAAATACAAGAAAAGAGGCATTGCGGTTAATTAATACTACGCATACAAATACAAGTCAAGAGGGTATTGCGGTTAATAAATACTATGTATACTAGTACAAGTTAAGAGGGCATTGTGGTTTATAAATACTACGCATACAAATACAAGTTAAGAGGGCACTGTCGGTTAATAAATACTACACATTCAAATACAAGTTAAGATGGCATTGCGGTTAATTAATTACTACGCATACAAATACAAGTTAAGAGGGAATCGCGGTTAATAAATACTACACATACAAATACATGTTAAGAGGGCATTGGGGTTAATAAATACTATGCATACAAGTACACTAACGTTCAAAATGTGAGCGTTAAGCCAGTAGAAGACCTTCGTTCAGAACGGCGCAGCTACTACGCACAGCAGCAGCAGCAGCTCTAGCCGAGATCTTCCCGAATACGCATTAGCTGATTTACCTAAAATCAACCTGAGCCTCGTAAGATAACATCCGTCGAAATCAACTTAAAAGCCGCGGCACCGGGATCCGCTCTGAGGAGCTTACCCGGATTAAAGACCCGACATGCCAAGCATATCACTCATGATGCACCCACCGCCTCCTCTCATCTTGCCAACTTCTTCTTCTTCTTCCTCCTCCTCCTCCTCCTCCTCCTCCCCTCCTCCTCATACTCAAGCCGCAGGAGACGACGACAGAGGAAGAGCCACAATAGGAGGACTGGCGGAGAAAGAGGAAGAGGAGGAGGGAGGCGGAAGATAGACGGGAGGGTAGAGGAAAATAAAAGAGGATAGGAGTGGAGAAAGGGAAATAAATGTATGACAAGGGAGGGGGCGGGCGACTGGAATAAGGAAGGAGTGCTGAAGACGGAAGGTAGGAGAAGCAGTAGAAGTAAAGGAGGGGAAGATGAAAAAGAAAAAGGTAAAGGGAGAGAGAGAGGAGAGGAGAGAGAGAGAGAGAGAGGAGTTCAGGATTCCGACCATTTGCAACTAAGCGTTTTCCGGAATGCTGCTGCCTCTGCAAGTCACAGGGATGAGCCCACGAAAGTGTCAAAATGCTCGAATCGAATATAGCCTCTATTCGCCTTAAAACGTCTTTCGTTTCTCTCTCCTCTGTTGCCAAGGAAACGGTTTCTCATGCAATATTTTACATCTGTTGCTCTGTAGCTTTACGCAACGCAGTGCTTTGCCAATAAACGTGCCGCGTTTCTTCATGTCACATAGTTCCTCGTTGGACAAGAGATTATCGCGCTCGGCTGCCATTCCGGTGGTCCGATGTTCGATTCTCGGCTCGGCCAACGCGGAATCAGAGGAATTTATTTCTGGTGATAGAAATTTATTTCTCGATATAATGTGGTTCGGATCCCACAATAAGCTGTAGGTCCCGTTGCTGGGTGACCAATTGGTTTCTAGCCACGTAAAAAATATCTAATCGTTCGGGCCAGCCCTAGGAGAGCTGTTAATCAGCTCAGTGGTCTGGTAAAACTAAGATATACTTAACTTTTTCTTCAGGT
>NC_087205.1:78284003-78351503 GCF_015104395.2 Macrobrachium nipponense
ATATAGAAAGTTTTAACACCATACTCAGAAGCTCTTTAAAGCTAGTAAACAAAACACACGCGTTCTAGAACAGCAATCAGCTTACGAAAACGCACGCGAACACAATCCCTCCAGCAAAGGAATAAGAAGGAAAGCCCCATCCATCTCGAATTCACACACGAAAATTAATTTACAGCAAAAGCAGATCCACTGAACTTCAACCCTAAGTCACTCCAGACAGAGGGGCGGGGTGGTGTGCAGCCGTAGGGGGCCTCAGATGGGCGTGGGCGGGAAAAGACAAGGAGTGAGAGAAGGCGGGCGAATGAGTGAAAAGTGAGAGGCGCAGTGAGAAAACTATTTTCCCTAACCCCTAAGGGACGAAGTAAGCTTCCCCAGCCTAAGGGAGGGACCGACAGACGAAATAGAAAAAGGTAAAGAATAAGAATAAAAAGGCCCCTCTCTCTCCCAAGACAAGCCTCGAAAAGAATGGGCCCTAATCCAGGAATGAAAAATGTTCAACGTCCCACGCATCGTGATCGAGTTCCATGCGGTGGCCGATTGTTTGTATCCTTAATAGTCTTTTGTTTTCCTGTCTATTCAAAATCTGACCTTAGAGAAAGGTTTGAAAACTACTAAGTGAGAGGAGAGACTGATAAAGGACAGGGGAAGGGATATGAAGAAGGGGTGGAGGGGCTTGTATTAAATTTCCACCAAAATGAGATAAGGTACCTTAATTCAATACACTTGGAAGCGATGCCCCCCGAAGATGGAGCTTCCTCTCTCTCTCTCTCTCTCTCTCTCTCTCTCTCTCTCTCTCTCTCTCTCTCTCTCTCTCTCTCTCTCTCAGTGAAGTCGAGTGGTAAAAAATTCAGCGGGGAGAAACGCCATATTCCACGAAGGCTTTTAGAAAATTCAAATGTCATACTACATATGGCATGCCGGTAACCAAGATAGTCGTGTGAATAATTTATGTTATCAGGAATAAGATCAGCGATGCAGAATTAAGATTAACACACACATACACACATAAATATATGTATATATATATATATATATATATAAATATATATATATATATCACACTATAGCATTATATATATATATATATATATATATATATATATATATATATATATATATATTGTCCGAACTAGATGCATAGAGACATAGAGAATAAAGATGATAATCCTACTGATTACTTTTATAGATACAAACGTGCATACACACACACACACACATATATATATATATTTTTATATTATATATAGCTACATATCTATATATATATATATATATATATATGTGTGTGTGTGTGTGCGTGTGTGCGTGTGTGTGTGTAATGTGTGTGTATGCGTGTGTATCTATAAAAGTAATCAGTGGGATTATCATATTTATTCTCCATGTCTCTATGCATCTTGTTCGGTAAAAACTAAAACCATCCACAATATGTATCAATATGTATTATACCTTTTACTGCCGCTGTCTGAATACTTTTCAAAAGACAAAAGGAGAGAGAAAAAGACCACTTACGTACAATGTTTCAAAAAAAAACACGAACCCCCTTAATAAATATCAAAGGAAAACCGAATCCTTATTCAAATTCCTAATCAAATATTTCTAAAACGAAAGGAATGAAAAAAAATGTGAAAAGAGAGGAAGGGTAAAAGAGACAACCCCAATCTCCAGGACGAACGAAGTATGGAAGCCGAGAAACCCAACGGAGCAACAGTAGACCGATCAATTGATTCAGGCTGATTCAATCAATCAGGCAGATGGCTGCTTACTTTCAACAAGTCTTGTAGTGCTTGCTCAGGGGCAGATTATCCATCGGCGATGATGCGGTTTGTTGCAGGCAAACAGGATGCTGGCATCCGAAATTGCAAGCAAACCTTGTTCGGGGAAATTGCTAGCGGAAATTCCAAGACTGGGGATTTGTACGTTATTGAAGAGTTGGGAGCAAAATTTGTTACTGGATGACAATTTTTGCAAGTTGAAAACGTCATATATAGATTTATAGCTTTATTGGAATCGTCACCACCTAACATTACCGCAACTGTCTAAAAGGCTAATTATGACAAGATGCTTTTACCTAAATAATCACGTCTATATAAATCTTGCTTTATTCTAATGGAAAATGCGTACCGAATACAATAAGTCTGTAAATAACATGCCACGTCAACATTTATTCTTATATTACTGTACTTCAATTCATTATACGTAACCTGAAATGACCTAAGAGAATACACAAGGAGATACCCAAAATATTCGCAAATATCCAGATATCAAAATCACGGTCGGCAGACGACAAAGAACCTTTCATAACCTATAACCATCCCTGTTCATTGTTTTTGCATATCATTCATTACCGTTGCTCATTAGTCAAACAGATAACTATCATTTACACCCCGGGTCAAAACACGAAGCCACAAAAATTGGACTTTGCAAATAGGTTATCATAAGTAATTGGAAATTTTATTAACCTGGTATTATACAATTTTTGCAATCCTACGAAGCCGTAAACAAATAAGAATCTTTTTCTATCTAACTTCCTAAATTTGTTAACTACTGGTGTGAGACAACTCACGAACTTAAAGATCTAGGATTAGACAGCCACTCAGCTTTGGTAATTTGCGCTTTCTCTTGTGAATCATCTTCTGAAAATGGTTTTCACTTAACTTGCAGATTTCTCGGGGGGGGGGGGGGGGGGGGGGGTTGGGGGGGGGGGGGGGTTACCTAAACTAAATGCTTTTGTTCATTTCCTGATTTAGGAATTCAATTTACTTACATATTACGAAATTCTTGAATTCCTTATTCACCTAGTAAATTAACGTGCACACGAGAACCATGACCTCTTTAGCGAAAGTCATTCACACCCGAATCATGTGATATCCTGGAAGGCTTCTTTACACAGCATTGGCCTTATCTCGCCTAAGTCCTCCCTCTGAAGACTCACTTTCTCTCATCGTTAAAAGTTTCCGTATCTCCAGATAAAACTTTGCAAGCGTTTGCATTCTTGAATGGGTGGGCAAGCGCACGCGTTTAGTGAAAATAGCTTCATTTTCACGTGTTTTGCATGTATTTACTAACTGCCTCCTATGTGACCCAATAGAGGTATTTCATAACTTTTTTTCCTAACTAGTTTTCCTACATATGATGTCTGTTAAGACAGAATTGAGAGATATTGTTTTATTGTACTGTTGAACATGAAGTGAACTTTGTTTTTTTAATTAATTTTTAACTGTGAAACAAAAAGAGAACTTTGAGTTTTCATTATTTTTTTTACTGTCTAAACTATCTAACTCATTAGCATTGTAAGTATCAAAACTATCAACTTCTTTTTCCGCTTTTTTATTATCAAGGTTACTGAACTGTATAAGGTAAGTAAATATAAGGGCCCTTATTCAACTATCTCTGCAATTATGAAGGCTATTGAACTAACTAACTTCACAATTATTGAGGCTGTTGAGCACACTAGCTAAACTGCTGCCAAGGTTACTGAACAAGCCAACTTTACATTTACCAACTTTCTAAGCTACAGAACTCGAGGGTTTTCATATTATTTGAAATAAATAAAATATCAGGAGTGCTAAACAGACCACCTAGTTGTGGCATTTCAAGAATATAATCTTCTTATAATTAGAAAATTAAAACACAAATATAACGACTCAATCCGTTAAAACAGAAAGAGGCACCATCCAAAGAATTATCAGCAGAACACAATATTAATTCTTGGCCTCAATATTATAATGCACCTTTTTTGTACTAACTCTGATCTCAAAAGCCGATAACGACATTTCCCTCTGTTTAAAACAAAGCCATGGGCAAAACCGATAAAGTTCCTCATTAGCATCACAAAAGATTAAAAGAGCCATTTATTTCCGTTGGCCATAAATATCAACTGATAGCTAAGGCTTAAACTTAAACCCACAAGACTAAAAGCAATGATGAGCGTACAAGAACAACACCAGGGACCCTCATGAGTTCTGGTCGTGTCAATTGAGCATTAGCACATTAAATAGGAAATATTTATGGTACCGTACGAATTACAAACATTAGGTGGAACAGTTAATGCCCGGCCATTTGCAATGAAAGGGTGTCCTTGGCATTATTTCTAAACAACCCCATACGCCCAAAAACCCCGGTTTACCGAAGACGAACCAAACTTTATAAGGGAGTCTTAAGTAGGCGGTTTATCAGCAATCATAATGTACACTCTCCCCTCAGTACAAAGTTAGCTGACAGGTTTTATCTGTGTCAAAATAACTTTTAAAGAGCAAAAGGATGACATGAGATAAATCTCTCTCTCTCTCTCTCTCTCTCTCTCTCTCTCTCTCTCTCTCTCTCTCGATTAAAGTATTAACACTTGTGGTTACAGGCAAACGCAAATCTGTTTTGAGGTATATGTTCTTTTCAGTGGCCAATTCCTCGAAAAACCAGCCCACTAATTTTAAAAGGTAATAATGAAATTAGAATTTCATTCAGAACTGGAGAAAAAGCGACCAGAAAATTCCCGCAACTATGTATTGTTTTAGCTCCCATGACCACAAAACCTAATTTTTTTAATTCAAGACAAAAAGGCAAAAAGGTTTCGCAGAATCAACGTAATATTGTTGTCCTGGCTGAAAATATCAGGAAAACTTTATCGTTGGAGAAACAATCTAATTATTGCCAAAATTCTGTTTTCGTTTTACCTAATAATCACCTCTCCCAACATTTCCTCCCTCACCCCCCCCTTCCCCCCAAAAAAGAAATGGAGTGGGAGAAGAGTGAGGTGAATGAATAGCCGATTAAAATAAGAGTTTAAAATAAGAATGAATAGCTGATTGAAATAAGAGTTTAAATCACTCAATTACAAAACGATCTCATTGCAGTGGGGGCATTCTGTGATTAAGACAGATGAGACTCAGTATCCACGGTAACGTATATTCAATAATGACCCTAACAAAGAAAGTATAAGGCTGTTATTTCTAAAGCCACATCATGTCCAGACATTCTGTAACTGCTCGTTTGAAATTTATCTCATTTCCAGCAGGAAGTCAACTTTTCTGTCCAATTAAGGTTCACAATACCAAAATAAAATCCCATTCATTGACCTTTCCGTAGATGAATGTAAATACGAAAACATTCAACATAGCCATTTTCTAGCTTTTGCTTTGTCCGTTTGTATGGTGGATTAAAGTTTCACGTTACATTTATTCGTATTTTTATTATTAATTTCTCTTTCATGTAGCTGAGGAAAGTTTTCCAATACGTTATTTTCATGAAATTTTTAATGGTTTTTTCATAGTGGAATACATTATTTCGTGGGACCTTTTCTCCTTTTGGCTTTCATGAACATTGCCAGTGCTACTCATACTTTCTGCCTTGAACTAACACATTTACTCTTATGAAGTACGCATGAAGTGAAGTTTGACAATGTAATGTCTTGTTGCGGTTTGATAAATTTATTTTAGTAGGAGATCGTTATGGGTTCATAAGAATCAATAACTCTCTCTCTCTCTCTCTCTCTCTCTCTCTCTCTCTCTCTCTCTGTATTATGTTTGTGTACATGTGCGTTTGTGTTTATTTTTTTTTAAATAATATGCTGCCTCCAAAATCAGAATATGACTATTAGTATAGAGAAAAAGAACCCGGCAGTCACTGCCACGATTATATTATTTTAACAGTTGAATAAAGGATGTGCCTACCGGAAAGTAAAATTTTCATAGCCTGAAGACCCTTCCTCTCCAGTACCTCTTTCCAGCTATCTGTTCCAACCATTTACATGTCTATCTTTGACCCTTGCTGTCAACACTTCTAAATTACACCCTTTTCCACAAGCTGCAAGTCCATTCTTTCCATTTGACCAAACTATTTCAAAATACTCATCCATCCTAATCTATTCGCCATTTATACATATATATCGTTTCTCATTTAAATTTTCCTTACAACACGCAGTTCATTATAGAAGTTTCGACCTTGTTTTCTCAAATTCACATTCAACGCCCTTTCAATCTTTTGCGCACAAACTGCTACTTTTATGGTATCACTTATACCCCTTCACACCGAGCTACTATGAGATTCAGGGCCTCTGTAACACGGTTTTTTCGCAATAACTTTTTATCTATGCATTCATAAATATATCGCTTATTCAGAATACATATTATATCAACACATAAATTTTGAGTGTATTCTGCACTACGTAGGTTGAATGAATTTGGTACTTATAATGTAAAAGTAACCTTTTTTGAAGATGGGCCAACTTACTCAGAGAAAAGGTTTCGAACGCACTCGTTACGTAACTTATGACATCATTTCTTCCCTCTTTCTCGATGGATGATTGGCTATACGTAACGAAGGCTAAACCTCTGGCAACAATGACGTACAAATTTAAATACAAGCAAAGCAGTACACCTTTATGAACTCTGGAACCTCCCCACTGATAATTGTCATAATGAACAAACCAACAAAATATGTTAATAAATACAAAAACACTTCGATTATTAGTCTAACTCCCAAAATAAGTTTCCAAAGAAATTACAGTCTACTTTATAGGTCACAATCAGACTGACAAGATGTAGGGAATAGTTGGTAATTACCAAAAACATAGTAGACAAGCTTGATTTGATAACTGCTATATCCAATGTCAAGCAATTTTTATTTATTGGTACCGTATATTGGCTTTAAACCTTCACCAATAATTATCGTCAGAATGGTGACTTCATGAGGCTCCACCCACTTTCGCCTCGTTATAATTCAGGATAACACTGAAGGCTACCATGGGCATTGTTGGATTAGAAAATTTAACTTTTGGCTATAAAAACTAATTTCTCGAGTAGTTGTAAGAAGTGCTAAATGATCCTCAAGGATCCCAGCAGTTGGTCTGAACGTTTAATTCATGTATATTACTGCTATACTGTTGCGGCACTACTGCTACAGTAGTATTACTACGCTAGCACTGATACCCCATCCACATCTATGTATCGTTCCGCCATTCATAAAGTCTTTGGGTTTCAGAGCCGATGGCATTTCTGTCTGGTGGATGGGCGGGGCAACATTTAGTCAAAAGGTGTTTGTTTACCTTGCTTACGTAATGAATGTTTTTCGACTCTTGGCTCGTAATCATTGGCCATGGCGTCGGCTAGATAATTTTTACTCTATAAAAATTAAAACTATCGGGTTTAGGTTATTGATAATGCTGACAAAATTTGTGTGTGGTTGTAAAATATACATATGTCAACTTTCAGCTACATCCGATGCTTTGACAAGGAGCAAAGTCCAAAAAACCGTGTTACAGAGACCCTGAATCTCATAGTAGTTTTCATTACGTCCTTCAGAACGGGGACAAACCGAAGAGCAACATGATGGACGTAGTAGACATCGAATACTATCAAATCACGAACGGTATAAAGACGGGAAAGATGGTTCAGAACGTCAACCATGTTTAAAATTTGATCCGGTTATACTCGTTCTAAAATAGGACTGGGTAAAGTCGTAGTCGTACTTTGAACGAGACTGGCGTACATACTGGAAACGGAATTGCCGTACTGCCAACGTGGCACGAACGACCGAACATGGTGTGAACAGGTGAAAATAGCATTCTGTGACTCACCTCTTTTCTCATTCCGTGCTCATCCGTTATGATTATCCTTAGACGCATCTTTTCTAATTTCCCGCATTCAAACGAGAACGACATCCAGTCAGTTACCCCTTGTCTAAATATCACTCTAAATGAGCGACTCTTACTCTCTCTTAAAGTCAGAGATTCATCTTCAATATTTCCTGAATTATTCTGCCTCCTGGGAAAGTTTGCTGAGGAGTAGCTTTTGTGCGGAGGTTATCAAAAGATAATCTGCGAGATAGCTCACAAGATAATATCTGCTTTGTTCACAAAGCCAAGAGGATTTTTGTAATAACCATCGGCTTCGAGCATATATCGATATTCAGGTAAGCTTTCTTAACTCGCTGAAACTAAAAGGATCGAAAAAAAAAGAATAAACTCCTTATCTAGAATATTGTTCGCGAATTCTATCTGTCTGTGTTGCTCTACTTCATGAGGACAAAACTGAAAGTAAAAGATATACTTTTGCTAAAGAAATTATATTTCCTTAAAAACGAGAGGAGCTATCACTTTCCTTGCCAGTTTCAATCGCAAAATGTTTCGTGATAGGAAAGGAAACACATTTAACGATGAGAACCATATTGTTCAGGAGACACGAAGCAAAGATGGTACAATAAGGAAACAGAACAGTATATATATATGTATTGTATATATATATATATATATATATATATATATATATATATATATATATATAATATATATATATATATATATATATATATATATATATATATATATATATATATATATATATGTATGTGTGTATGTGTGTGTGTGTGTGTGTGTGTGTGTGTGTGTGTGTGTGTAGAAAGAGAGAGAGAGAGAGAGAGAGAGAGAGGACTACAGCGGACGGGGAGAAAGAGGCAGCGAGGCGAGGTTTGGGGGTAGGATTGAAAAAGGGACGGAGAGGAAGAAAGCTGATGGAGAGAAAGAGAGCCAAGTTAAAATCTGGTGGAGGAAAAGGTTTCACGATGCCCATTACGATTTCAAAGACTTGTTGCTCTATCTAACATTGTTATCAGAACGTTCTGAAAGCCATCCGGTAAGAACTCCAGTCTCATTCTTATCGGGAGAGACTGCTTGTACAGTTCGCAGTGAGATAATAAAAAGAAGTAAAGAAAAAATATCTTGTGAACTATATTCTACTGTTGCAAAAAGTATAACAGTGCGAAAGAGACACAGTTCAGTGAGGAATATGTTTGTCATCACAACAAATATATATATATTATTTACAATATATACATTTGTTTACACATATTAGGATACATATATAATGCTATACATATACACACATAAGTAAATATCGATAATCGATAACGCTATACGTATAATTCTCTCTCTCTCTCTCTCTCTCTCCTCTCTCTCTCTCTCTCTCTCTCTCTCTCTCTCTCTATATATATATATATATCTAATATATATATATATATATATATATATATATATATATATAAACACACACACACACACACACACATATATATATATATATATATATATATATATATATATATATATATATATATATATATATATATATATATATATATCTCGGTTATAAACTTGTGCGATCAGCAAGGTAGGGAAATAAGCCTTTGTATATAACAGAGAACACAAGGCCTTTTGCACGGCAGACTTCTGCAATATTTTCATAAGGCTCATATTTCTAACTAAAATATTCCCTTTGCAAGAATACGCATTGCACTGAATACTTACTCCCAGCGGTATTTATTGCAAATGAAACTGCGTGCATTGCAACGAGGCTTTTAATCGAGTGGCCTACAACATTTTTTTTTGCTTTCAATTGAAGTCACTGCCGACATAAGTCCTGTTTCAGGTCCAAAGGATTGAGATGTATTTATGACTTAGTGCCGAGCAGAATTATTACAATAATAATTACCTATGGCATCGTTTCTTGCTTATTTTCAACCACAGGAAAGTTGATGCGTTGGTTACCGCGAATTTTTATTGTTTTACCGCAGAAAATAATAAAAATGGAGAATTTTGTGGTTATTGGGGCTAAAATAATGCCGATTTCAAGAAACTCTCATAGTTGGCTTTTAAAACCTCGGTCGATATCGAAGTTTAAATAATCGAGAAAATATATAAATTGATCAGTTTCTGGTTTTGGTAGACTACGAACTCTAAAAAGAGAACTGGTAAATGATCGAGTTTTGCAAACGACTGAAAATACTAAGCCTTTACTCCAAAGAGTTAAGCACAAATATCATGGTAATAATTAGTACTTATTTTAAAAAATACCTTCCAAATATGGATGGCTAAATCAATTTCGTTTAAAATAAAAATAAATCGTCCATGTGTGTGCTACTGAAAGAGAGATCCTCCCCCCATTCCCCCCTTTTTTATAGAAAAATTGAAACCTGCCAATCATCTAGAAATGAACCAAGACTTAACTTCGCACTGAGATCAGAAGACCTAATACCAAATTCCGGAATCAAAGCACCTTGTCCAGTTCTTTTCTGCAAATATTTCTTAATCTCCGGAAATGCGCTGCGAAGAGACGCTCGCTTAGACACTCGCAAACATTTCTACCCGGGCGAGCGAATATTTGGAAAAGCGCGCCTTGGCTCCAGTTTCAACTGGAGACGACTAAACTTTTAACGAGGAGAGCGAAGAACGGTTCCTTCACGAGGACTTTCTCGAATTGGGTCAAGTCTGAATATAAGAGGATTTGGACCGCCCCGGGTCAAGGACTTGGAGAAGGAAGTCGCGCCCTGGCGATCTCAATTCATAATAATATATATATATATATATATATATATATATATATATGTATATATATCATATATATATATATATATATATATATATATATATATATATATATACTATGTAAAGCAAAAGCATCATTAAAGGGTTTATGTAACAATGACACGTATACCTTTCATTTTCACAGATATGCAATTGTCAAAACTTCCACCTCATGGATAATATTACCTTCATTAAACAATAATAAAATATATATATATATATTGATATATATATATAACCATATATATAATATTAATATATATAGATATATATATATATATATTATATATATATAAATCTATATCTATATATATCTATAGATATATATATGTATACATATATATATATATATATATCTATATATATTATATTATATATATATATATATATATAATACATATATACATATATATGTAAACATAAAACAACAGATAATCTGACCAAGTCCAAATAAGTAATCATTTAGGCAAATGAGGGAAAAAAAAATTATCTAAATGATTTTTGAGCAACATAAACTCAAAACGGAGAGAAGGAAACTAGATATCGGAAAAGGCATCAATCACGACATACATCAATGCTTTGAAAAGCAGGCTTTGGTAAGTAATGAGAATTGCTTCTAGTCAGCGTTATAGCGGTGAGTTCCGAATTATTATTATCATTATTAATAACATTATTAAAACATACTTGAATACTGTGACAACCATTACACTTTCATGTTTATCGATATGTTTTCTCATGTACAATGAGTAAATAACGATCATGCGATATCATATCTAATTTAAAATTACTATCTTCATTAAAACTAAATCAGATTTTTGTAAGAGCTCCCTCAATGGAAGTTTTCAATAACATGTTCTGAGAGCTCGGGAAACAGAGTTGTGTGTGTGTCTGTGTGGTGTGTGTGTGTGTGTGTGTGTGTGCGCGCGCGCGCGCGTAAGTAGGTTGATTAAAAAGAAGTGTATAGTGAAGAACTTTAACCAGTGGATAAACGGATCATTCACCTCCAATACAAATGCTCAAATAATATTAGAAAGACAGAACAAGCAGGGCATACACAAACACACAGGATTTGCCCAGCTGCACATGTGTAAAGGAAAAGTCTCATGGACCCATTGCAATTTCAAAGAATTATTATTTCGTTCGGCCCTGTTATCACAGCGACCTAAAAGCCCTCGGGCAGTTCTATCCTTATCGGAAGAGATTGAAAGCGCCCTTATCACCTGCAGATCTACAACAGCGACGTTTGGAGGTGAAAAATAATGAAGGATGCAGCACCCAGTTAATTAAATAATGGTGCTAAAATCTAAAGAATGAGAAATAGGCCTATAAATATTACTAATGAGACATATATCATGTTACCGAATAAATCAAAATTGAACAACATAAAATAAAATCTACAATTAATATGTGAGCCGGGAATTTATTCTAGTGCAACAGACATAATACAAAACGAAACATAAAACACTCATATGCACGCGCATAATAAACACACACGCATATTATACAATATACATATACGAATACAGACTTACACACAGACATATATATATTATATATATATATATTTATCTATATCTATATATATATATATATATATCACACACATATATATATATATATATATATATATATATATATATATATATATATATATATATATGTGTGTGTGTGTGTGTGTGTGTGTGTGTGTGTGTGTAAGAAAATACTGTTGGAAGGCCGTTTTCGAATCATAAGAACACGAGGCCTTTTAAATATAAAATTTATGCGATATTATAATTATGGCCATGTTTCAAGGTAAAAGATTATTTTAAGGGGAAATATCATTACTCTGGAGTATTTATTGCAAATGGAATTACGGAAACGTGCGCGCATTGCAACAACTTTTTTTGAGTGTGTAATCAAGTAGCTTAAAACTTTTTTCCTCTTTATCTCTACTTCAATACAAGGCCAGTTCGACCCCATTACCAGGAGGGAATGGAATAGGATAGGGCGAGGAGATTATTAATTATTGCTGAACAAAATTACAATAATAATTAGCTTTTTTTTCATGATAAACTTTTCCGGCTATTTTCAGCCACTGCATTACGTTGGATTCCGCGAATTTTTCGTACCTTACCCCAGCGAATACGAAAAAAGATAGAATTTTGTGGTTATTGAAGCTAAAATGATGCAGAGTTGAAGAAATTTTTATCCTTGGATTTTTTTTTTAAAATCTCAGCCGAAATCAGAAAATAATAATTGCTCGTCAAAAATATATAAATTTAATCGTTGGTCAGTTTTTTTCATTTTTCTTTTTTTACAGTTGGCAATGAAAGGAAATACTAATATATTATTTATCTTTGTAAGTTACAAATACACGCGGTGTATTTCTCTGAGAGAGAGAGAGAGAGAGAGAGAGAGAGAGAGAGAGAGATCCCCTCGCGTCTCTTGAGTGAACATTTGCTAAGAGCTTGCTTTCGTTAGCTTCTGATGATGAGGCTAATATTTTCAAGGAGGTAAAATGAATCGTTTCCTCACGCGAAGGACTTTCTCGAATAAGGCCAAGTCAGGATAATAGATTACATAGAGGTTTGGGGAAATGACAAAAGATGTCGCTCCTTGGTCAATGGAACAATAGTAAGTACGTTTTACGGATCAACTACATAAAACATGAATAAATAAGACATGTAACGATAAGTAACTGGTTACAATGAAAACAAAAAGTAAAACATGAACTAAGTCTTAACAATAATTCATTTCCAACAACAAACCGCCCTTCCATCCCACACGTCCTCCCCCCCCAAAAAAAAAAAAAAAATTTTTTTTTTTTAATATTTACTCGTAGGAACAAGATTTAATTTGCGGTATTCTCGATACATAAAAAATAGGAGAGAGAGAGAGAGAGAGAGAGAGAGAGAGAGAGAGAGAGAGAGAGAGAGAGAGAGAACGAATGAAACGAAACATACGAAATGTCTGAGTTCGTTTCTGTTCCGAATTCTTTGTTTTGCTTCATAGATTTCATGTTATTAAGTTTTCAGTAAAACTCCCAACGCTCTCTCTCTCTCTCTCTCTCTCTCTCTCTCTCTACAAATATTTTGCTCCTATTCATAAAATCTCAAATCCAGGACATAAGAATTTCTGAAGCTCTCCTTGAAATGAAGCAGGCAAGCAAAACCACAATGCATTTTACAACTAAAAATAATCTGATAAAAAGCGCTTAATTCCCTGGTTATCGGTCGGATTTCCTTCCTGATCTGGAAGCATTTTGAAGACTTAGTCTAACACGGAGGGAAGCACCCTCACCCAGATTATGAGAGAAAACGAGACCATAAAGATTTAATACCTCCAGAATCCCTCCTCGTAAGAGTTTCACACGTCATGAATTAAGACTGAAATGGCTTTTCTTAATTACACTAATGGAAAGAGAGAGACATTAGTGTCGAATGTATACAAGCAAGATTTAGATCATTCTTATAATCACGATCATATTTTTGGTCTGGTAATCATGATACTTACGTCGGAGTCGAGCAATATTTTCGTAAAGTCTGTTACCTTAGACAGGACGGTGTAAGGCGATAAGGCCGGTACAGGTAGGAGATGGCTCATGCTTGAATCTAAAATGCATTGATTTTTATGAGACTGTTCACACCGCAAGAGCCCCCAAGTGCTGGCAGGTTTGTGCTCAATATATGAATTCTGGCAACAATCTAGGATTGCCAGTCATATGTAAATACCATAAAATGCTGGCTATAAAAATTCTGCAGCAATATATATATATATATATATATATATATATATATATATATATATATATATATGTATATAAGTATATAACTGTATATATGAATATAAATATGTCATGTTTATATATACGCTCACACACATTTATATGTATACATATTTACATACAAATATACAAATTATATATATATATATATATATATATATATATATATATATATATATATATATATATATGTGTGTGTGTGTGGTATGTATGTATATATATAAATATTTCTGACTCCCATCACGGTCGAACCCAGGTCTTTCTCTTGAAAGACAAGGCTACTGCCCACGAGGCAATACAAGTCATATAAGAAGCTGGAACCTAAGTACCACTGTACCTAAGGCTTTACCTGGGCAGCAGGCTAACTGCCTTGCATACCAGCGTGTTTTCCCAAACTTCCCAACTCAGCAATGACTGTCCTTTCTGGGTGAATGATAGAAATAATTGGCACACAATCACGCGTGGAACAGAAATAGTTTAGGAGACCATTTTATGGACTGTTTCAGCGCAGGAGTTGGCAGTGCTCATTGGCAGACCGATATGTGTACCTTGGACATCTCAAGATATGGCTGTACAAACTTTAATCTACAAAGTTTATGAAGAACATACGGTTTGGGACGCATCTTCGGACGAACACTGATAGGACATACATCAACGGACATCAAAAGCAAACAGATACTGGTGATATAAAATTAGTTTTAGGAAATAAACATTAAAATAAAAAAATAAAAAACTCTGCAGTATATATTTGGGGGGAGTTCATTCAATGAGCGTCACCTATTTGATTATTTTCAGAGTTTTTATAAGTATGCAAGGCACTGTTACTATTTTATGCACTGCAGGATACGAGGCGGAACAACAATAGGATAGCTGCCATTTATTATTGTAGCGTGAAATGAAATACATGGAGATCATAAAATGAATATTTCTACATACAATACCAATTATGGGCTTCATTTAAAAATAATGTAGTGGATAAAAAAAAAACGCTCACCAGAAGTATTACAGATGATTAGACGTATGCAAACTAATTATCTGTTTATACTTCAATCAATAATCTAATCTCAGTGGTCTGGTTAAACTACTTTTATAATAATAATAATCAATCAATTATCTTAGTTCTCCACTTTAAAAATATAAGTAGATACTGTGTTTAAGAACAAAACATTCTATACAGTAATTTCAGTTAAAAAGGAGAAAAATACTGTTAAAAAGTACGGGTAATATTTAAAAGTAATACATTAGATTTGATTATATAATACTCTTCGCACAATACCAGCTTCTACCTGTAAACACCCCGTCCTTTTCTCTCCGCGTCTACTAAATCCACCTTTGTAAACGCGGCCTTGGAACTCTTATTGCATCTTGAGACATCTGACAGACATTTGTAAACAGGTAAACAAAATTATAGAGAAACACAGTCATGAATAACCCTTCTTAAGTGATTTATATAATATGAATTTCAACAAAACCTAGAGGATATAATAACAAAAATTGTTTTGTATTGCGATACCCACAAAGGCCTCATTTCATTTTTTTTAAATAAGTTTTCCTCTGAAAGCCTTGATATCTCTCGCTTTCTCTCTCTCTGTTTGCACATACACAAACACACATGTAGAGAGAGAGAGAGAGAGAGAGAGAGAGAGAGAGAGAGAGAGAGACTATATATCCGCTCACATACCTATAAAGATAGATGCAAATACACATACGCACATATACACCTGCATAAAAAGTATATGCGTACACGTACACTTCCGTGCATACATATAAATTAGAAACACATACACTTGTATGAATGCAGACACGCTTTTAGAAGAATATATATACATACATACTATATATATATATATATATATAGATATATATATATATATATATATATATATATATATATATATATACATATATATATATATATATATATATATATATATATCTACATACACACATATATATATACATACAAACATATGTTCACAAACAGTACCGACGATTTACGCACGATGACACAGAATAGGTTTTGCTGCATATTGACATCATTCCGTTTCATCATCGGTTTCTCCTCCTCCTCCTCCTCCTCCTCCTGGTTCCTCTCCTTATTTAGAGCTCTGCTCGGGAAAACAGAATTGGGGGAAAACTTTCTGCGGAGCCTTGAGTGACAACTTCAATCGCAATAACTCTCAATGAAATCTCGGGGAAAGTTCGGTCCTGTGTTTCATTAGGGGGAAGTTAAGGGCAAATTTTTACCCAGCCTCAACTTTCTTCTCCTTTCTCTTCTTTTCATCGTCTTCCTCTTCTTCATCGCCTTCTTCTTCTTCTTCTTCTTCTTCTTCTTCTTCTTCTTCTTCTCTTCTTCTTCTTCTTCTTCTCCTTCAAAAGGGCGCAGGTGGTAAATCCAGGCGTTTAAGCAAAGTAATCACTGTAGTGAAAGAAGGTAAGAGAAAAATGAAGTAAAATAAAAGCGTGATCAGACTGCCTGCTTACTCGGGACGCGTGGTTAAATCTACGGTCAAATAGGGCGTTGTTTTACAAACGAAATATAAAATTAAATACGCTATTTCTATTAGAAATATTTTTCTTGTACTGTTTAACATGCAGCACATTATTTAATTTTTGTACATTTTCATTATAATAAATCATAAATGTCCTCTCCTAAAATTCCTGTATCTTTAACTCAACGCAAAACACAATTTTGAGACCTTTTTAGGCTTTCTAACCCCCAACAAATTAGTCTATAGACCTACTCCCCGAATAAGCAAAGACGAAACAAGGGGGAGGGAGAAAGGGGGAAGGAGAGAGGGGAGAGGGGCGAGGGAGGTATTTAACAGGTCAAGGTGTAAGAACGAATTAGAGAATTCGGATCCTAAAGCGACCACAGTAGTAAGAATAAATACATCTCCCGTTGGGGTACATGCAAATGACCAAGAGCCTATGGCTTAATGAATTCAGTACACTACCAGATTACCTACATACCCGAGATACGAGTACTGGTGTTGGTGCTACAGTTCTCGACAGATAATCTGTGCAACATGTTGGCAGTGTGTAACTGTGAGGAAGTTAATTGCAGAGCGCATTCAATAAATTATTATGGATTCCCACCTGTGCAACTTGCTCATTATGACAGAAGTCGGAATGGAAATTCAGATTTATCGTTCGTGAAAAAAAAAAATCGTGTTAACGTAAAAAATCGTTGCTTTGATGATTTGATTTCAGATATGACCAATTTCAAAACATTACCATCACTTAATTCCATGAACAATCTTTTTTTCACTATTGCCTACAAGTCCGGATCCAAGCATAGAATATAAAAAAAATCAAGAAATGTAATTACACCAGTTTGCTTTACTTTCTTTTATGATAAAGTTTACTTTATTGAAAATATAGATTTTTCATCAATTATTTCTCTCCCGCTCTGCTTCCTGCACTTAAGGTTTGGTTTGTATTGTTTTTTCAACAAAAATATCGTCTACCACTGACGACTAAACCGTGAAATCAGCAGACATAACCCCTTTTTACAGTATGTTTTGGAAAGTGTTCACTAAATATTAAATCTACACCGAAAAGGATAATAATCATAAGAGTCCAATCCGTGGGGGGGAGAGAGAGAGAGAGAGAGAGAGAGAGAGAGAGAGAGAGAGAGAGAGAGAGAGAGAGAGAGCCACTGGGGATCAGGAGCCGACAAGAACATGGGCACAAAAACCTCAGAATATTTCTTTTATGCGGCAAATAAACAATTTCGTAGGAGTTAAAAAAAACATACCACCCTTCCCCACAAGACGCAGTATATGTATTACTTGTGGTTCGTTTTTGAAATCCACGAATTTTACGAGGCTGAAATAAGAACAAAATGATAAAAGAAACGAGAAAACTAGAAAATAAGAGTACCAGGTACGTAGGACTAACAAGAAACAATGGGAGTAAGCCAACAAAGGAAAAAGCAGAGGCAAGGAAAAAAATCGGGGAGTTCTCAGCGTTCTTCTTTTTCATAGCAGGGAGCCGTTGGAGAGGTTCAGAGTTGAAGATAAACAGAAAAAGCAGAGATATGTTTCTCTGGGGTATATATCTAAAAGAAGCTATAGGCGTCCCGGTTTGTTTACTTTAAAGAAACAGAAGAAGAATTCAAAAAGAAATTCGATGGTATCTGCGTCTTTACAATCTTCACTTTTTTTTCGGCTTTGAGATTTTTCTCTCCCGGAAGCTCTAAGTTTCCTTCATTTTCCAGGGCCAGCAGGATTGGGGACGGATTCCCGATAGATAGACGCACAATGATATTCAAAGAACAATACAGTAAGGACAAATGACAAATTAAACCAAATTTGCTTCCTATGGACGCCTTCCTTCTCTTGACAAATAGACATAAAAAAAACGACATAAAAGGAGTGAAAATCTTTAATGAGTGCCAGAGTAAACAGCGCTCCAACATGACCAATGTCAGCTTCACAAAACCACTCCAGGTACGACCCGGCGAGCGTCTAGCCGCCCGTGTTTAATATTCATGAATATTTAAGCGCACTTACTTAATATTCATGAGTGGTTACCAGATCTACACGAGCCACGGCGGGTATTACGGATGGCGTGTGATTATGGCAGCATCCATAATGCTCCTGCATCGCCTCCATCATGATGGACTGAATGTGAATGGAGGGATACGTACGCACACATACGTGGTGCACAAAAGTGCATACGCGCACACACGCACAAGAGGAAGTTGTTTAAAAACAGGTTTTTTTTTTATGTAAGAGATCACTGCAAGAAATGTACAACCTCATTTTCACACGACGATGTGAATATTGTAGCCCAATCATCCTAGGATTACTCTCTCTCTCTCTCTCTCTCTCTCTCTCTCTCTCTCTCTCTCTCTCTCGATGCTTAATTATTAAGTAGCTTCTTCCTTCGTCAAACAGTGAGATCTCTTCCACTGTTATGTATATTGTCTAGGCCGACATCTTGCCTTCCGAAAGGGAATAATCACTTAGTTTTTAGGTCGGAGTTAGGCACTAGTCTTTCTTCCTTTAAATTTTTTTAACTTTTCTTTTTCCGCCATTTTAATGTGTGTTCGATATTAACCATTATAAATTTTAAACGGACATTGTTTTTGTATTGAGTCTATTGTTTAATTTGTTGATCATTTATCTGTTTACAACGCTCATGTTAAGATCTGGTAATGTATTGAAATAAACTAAGAATGCTACGCTGGCTCTTCTCTATTTTATTCTTGCTCAATATACGGCCTTCCAGATGTCCCAATTATCAGTATGTTGTATATATGTGTGTATTTCTATAAATTTATACTAAATATAATATATATATTAATAAGATATAATATATATATATATTATATATATATATATATATAATTATAAATTATATACCTTACACACTATCCAGATGAACGCCTATGATGCCAGATGTGTAATGAAACAATTTACATAATTAGAAATAATTAATACTACTCGTCGCCGCGCTTTACATACGAGGGAATTTTACTTATGCAAATACATGACTCAGATCTCCAGAAAGTAACTTTATTATTTTCTTTGCGCTCAACTGTTGGAACGACACATCACCCGAGAAATTAATTCGCTTATCCGACTGCGGTACGAAGAGGCATCATTATCTCCTAGTAGATTACTATAAATACCTCTCCTGATTCTTCTTCTTTTTTGTTCTGTGCAAAGCAGTGCTGCCCAACCTTTTTAATATCACGCCCCCTCTAAGAGGGGGTCCTTCCCTCCACAAACCCCTTGTATCTGGCAGTAGAATTCCCTCCAAGATTTAAAGAAAAGAAAAAACAAAAGAGAAAAATGGGCGTTTTTATTCTTTTGGGAATGAATTATTGAGATATTTACACTGCTTCTTCTTAGCTACTAGATATCATCCTCCTCCTCCTCCTCCTCCTCCTCCCCTCCTCCTCCTCCTCCTCCTCCAACAACAACAACAACAGCAGCAAAGTAGTTTGTAGGCTTATTCCCCGAGTAAGCGAAAATCTTCTCCTGTCTTCGCGTGAAGGGTGTTAGAGCTTGCTAGTTTGTTCAAAATCATCGAGAGTTGAGCATTAACTGTGTTAATACCCGCAACAGCGAGGCATTTCTCAAACACATGTTTTGATTTAGCCAGGATGATTTAAAGCCATAATGATAGGGCACTGGAAATATCCATCACATGAGTATCTGAACCTAACAGCTCAAGGTACCTGAAATGTGTGAATCATTAGAACAATTATCTTGTCCAATGTGCCTTAAACTTAAGGTCACTCTGAACCATACCAAATGGACAGGATAAAAAATGGAATAATTACCTGAACAAAATAACAAAGGAAACTCCAAACAAAAGGAACAATACGACACAATACTTAGATCAAGAAGCATTAGAACTACGAAAACTAAGCCCAGATAAAATGATGTTCTAGATTTCTTAAAAACAAAGGAGCACTGGAATTTCAAGTCCTGAAGTAAAAATGTCCAGTTACCATGTTCACTACTCAGGGGAATAGAAGTAACTATGGGAAAAAATCCCTGTCAGTTTTTTTAAAACTAAGTCACAAGAACAATGGACCCACTAAAGACGCATTTAACTTTTCGTAATGGCTACGACAATCAGAGGTTAAAACCCCATGAAATCCAAGAATAGATTCATAACACTTGCGATCAGCGTAACTAAAAACTTACAGGGAATTTAAGTTAGCCTGAACACAAATCCTTGATGGACGGGAGCTTTGTTAATCTTGCAGTATTCATGGACACACACAAATGAGCATTTGAACAGAGGCAATGAACCTGGAAGCTCTTGTAGGTGGAGCAACGAGAGCAAAAGTACAATTCCCGGAAGGATGAAGCTTTGCTCGTCTTGATGTGTTCCTGGAAACACCTGACCAAGTATTTGAACATAATCAGCGGACCTGGAAGCTCTCTTAGTTACAGGAATGAGAACAAAGGTTGAAATAAAGAGAATATTGATAACGGCAAACTCCGGGAACAGACCAAAGGAAGAAATTCCTGGAATCTCTTTGAAACTTTAAAGGGAGATCTTTCGAAACGTAGATTTCATCTGAATGAGGATTTAAGACATTTCTTTCATGGAAGCGGTAATCGATAACTCAAGAAAATAAGAGAAAATGATAACTACGAAACATTTCAGATAACTTATGCTTCTCTTCATATAAAAATGAACGCTGTTACATGATCTTAGTCATGGAAATAAGTTCTTCAGCAAAAAACTTACAAAAAAACACACACACACACACAACTGAACCATAAAAGGTAACATAAGTATCACAAACTATTTTGACGAAATAAGAAGGAATATTTTTCGAACTTCATGTAAAATACAAAGAAACCTTGACTGATTTTTCGTCAGGATAAAGCGCTGATGACATTTCAATATAAAGGTAGCTCTGTAAATACATACATATATACATAAATACATAATACATATATATGTAAATATATATACACATATATAAATGCACAATACATACATGCATATAAATATATATATATATATATATATATACATATATATATATATATATATATATATATATATATATATATATATATATATATATATATATATATACCATCTTTCACCCCAAAGGAGCAAGGCTCTATAAAATTAGCAGTTTAACTGACTGGAGTAAATACCCTATGTTGCCGACAAGACGCACAAAAAGTTAGTATATATATTAATATATTATATATATTAATATATATAATAGTTATATATATAATATATATATATATAGATATATATAATTTAATTTAGAAATATATAATAGATATTTTAAAATCTAAATCTATAATATATATATATATAATATATATATAGATATATATGATATATATATATATATAGATATAGATATATCTATATATATATCTATAAAGCTGTATATATGTATATATATATATATATATATCATATATATTTATCTATAACATAATGTATATATATAACACACACACACACACACACACACCACATATATATTTATATATAATATATATATATATATATATATATATATATATATATATATATAATACTACCTAACTTTGTGCGTCTTGTCGGCAACACAGGTAATTACTCCAGTCAGTTAACTGCTAATTTATAGAGCCTTGCTCCTTTGGGGTGAAAGATGGGATATATATCTATACACATACACACCACACACACACACACACACACACACACACACATATATATATATATTTATATAATATCAGATTTCGCAGCTAGAATAAAGCAACTTCCTCCAAATATTAAAAAGAAAAAAAAAAAATCGGAAATTCGGCCCGACCTTCATCCAGTCCACTCTTCTACACTTTAAAAGTGTATTTTAAGGACTAGAGAGAGAGAGAGAGAGAGAGAGAGAGAGAGAGAGAGAGAGAGAGAGAGAAAGCGCACTTAGTCTCGAGAGCAATGAATGGAACAATATCCGTTGCCAACAACAGCTCTACCGTCTTCCAGTTCGCCCGGAATTTACTGTGACAATTGCAAGTTCGGGGAAAGACCACATAACCTAAGAGCGTTCATTGCATAGCTTCTGAACTGCTTGATTATGCAGCGACTTGGCTTGGCAAATGGCATTAGCATTTCCTGGCAAAAAAAGGACCAAATAAAAACGAGGGAAAAGAAAACGAGCCGCTTACGAGGTCAACTTTCTTTCTTCGTTTCGAGGCTGTTTTCATTATTTAAAGAAATTTTTCACTGCAAAACGTCCCAGCAATTTGTGTAAATCAAGCACTTGTAATGCAAAGGCTTCTTGGATTTCTTAATGGAATATTCAGTAGATAACACGAGGAATTTACTGGAGTGGAGAGGAGAGAGAGAGAGAGAGAGAGAGAGAGAGAGAGAGAGAGGCCCTTTTGTGCCTGTGTAACACTGACGAAACGACATAAACACCGGCTAAATTTATGCGTATGAATAGTAAAGTGGAATTCATTTCTCTAATTAAGCCAAGCAGGTCTCGGTGAACTGGAAAAGTGGAAGGTTTAGGAGGAAATAAATAGGTTGGCTCCTTTCACGCAGCTTATCTAATAATTTCCTTAAGCAAATTTACATGTAAGCGTACCCCCATATAAATGCACACTCACACATTCATTTTTCTTCACCAAACACTTTTCCCTCTTTGGAAGTAGAGCCAGATGTCTATACAGCTTTCCGGTTTGTCAGCAAGTCTTTAAGGACGAGGTTGCTTGTCCCAACAGCCTGACTGGACTGATAATTATCGGCGGGTGCGGGAATAATCCGTGGACCTAGCAAATTTGACCCTTACACAAAAATAACTCGGCCAAAACACCCCCCTCCCCTTCCCACAGGCTTACCCCACCGTAACAGAGGTGTATGGTGGGGCGTCACCAAAGCCCTACGTCAACACTATACGCAAAACTTTCATCACACAAAAGTATACAAATAAATCAGTTCTGCTGAAGGGACCGTGGCAGTTTTAAAATATAACCCAAGATGTAATTCACCCTCTTTAAACAAAAGAAAAAAAGTACAGAGGTCTTGAATGATGTCCCTTCCTAGCGGGAAGGTCCAAGCCTCCTCTATTGACAAATCAAACAATTTTGGAAGGCGAATAATATGCTAAGCCACACGGTTTTCAAGTTTCTTGCTTGCTTAGTTTCATAATTCTGAGATGGAACTAGCAAAGGCGCCGTCAAATCAACAGTATTTGTGTGAAAAAGTGTATCACCCAGGTGGTTAAATGTAAAGACCTATCGCTGAACAATAAAAGAGAACACTTTCTGACGGAGCTGAAGTGAGCTAAGGTTGAAGGGTTATAGATAAATTGAAGAGTACCTCATCAAATCCTTTCGTGAAAAGGACACAAAGAAAAGTGTCTCTCTAAAGTTTAGAAAAATCAAGGACTGGTTTATTCTGCGTTAGTGGGACTACAGGCTCTGATGATAGAAACGGTACATGGAACAGATGAAGAGTTCAACTAATTTCTTCAAGTAGACGTGTCCAGTTCTCCATTTATTTTTAGCATTATGTAATATGTTATGAGCTAAATTTTCAAATTTTCAAATATTGGGACAATTGGAGGATGGGCAGACTTGAAATGAATAAACCCGTTCAGGATGCAATGGGCAGCACTAATTTGATCTCATACCATTCTATATATTGCCGAGATCTGCAGTAACAGCATCGTACAAAATTAACCGTTAACAAGGAGCACATGTAAGGCGACAACTAAGGGAGCAAAGAAGGCTTTATGAAGAGTAAAATGATCTGCAAAACGATGGGAGGCCAAGACGAGGTCTGAAGGAAGTCACTGACGAGAATGACCGAGTGTGTATATCAGTTAGCTCTTTGGGCTCAATTGCTAAAATAGGATAAGATGATGCACATGTAGCCCAGTCATTTAGTAATGTCATACAGAATATAAAAAACAGTCTGCGACAAAAACCAAAATAAATTACTGAAGTTATTAAAACTATAAAAAGGAAAATGGTTAATAGATTAATTAGATATTTAACACCATTAAAATTATAGCGAAATATACCATACAACTCACGACATTATCAGTAAATTTCCCATTGCAAAACACGTGTAACTTCGGCTAAAATAGTTACAGAACTCAATAAGGTAAGAAAGCTTCAAAACCTAAGTACACAGGTTTCATCACTCAGCATTCATTTAAAACCGTGAATCAAATTTATGAATTAATAAAAAAAAATAGCGTTTTCTGAAGATCTAAATTGAATGAGTAAGAATTTAGCGTACTCGTAAAACTCAAATAGGGTAAAGAGCTCCACTAGAAAATAGCGACATAATTAAAAATGACAAACTTTCAGAATCTACAAAAATGACTGAACGGCATATGAATAGATTTCCTCCGTTGTGATAGCAAAATAGCTCTGGATCAAAAGACTTCCTGATGAATATACGTGAATAGGTAATCAGAAAAGCTTGGTTAAGTACGAAAAACTATGAATATCTCGATAATGAAACTTGTCTACGTAATATCTTGATTTAAAGATATAAATTTGATAGATTTCTTTTGGGTAAGAAAAAAATGAACGAATCATGTCTTGAGATATATGCATTTTAGTTAGAGAGGAGAGAGAGAGAGAGAGAGAGACGAGACGAGAGACGATGCAGCGAAGAGTTCAGGATGAGAGAGATGAGACGAGAGAGAGAGAGAGAGAGTACTTGGCGTTAAAATTGTCGCAAAATATACATGGACTGATACACAATATAAATATTCTATTAATGATGTAAAAATAGATTTTAATTTTGACACGTTCACATAACAACTGAATACAAATTCGGTTCATATTGCATTCACATATTAATTCATCCCCACTCGAATTTGTGATGCAAATAACATCAAGGACTATTATTATTGCATATTGATAATGAACAGAAAAACAATGCTATTATTTCGATTCATTTCTCACTCTGCGCCTTTATTATTTACTTTTGCTTCGATTAACATATTTAAAGTTACCTTTTCAACGTAATAATCAGTTCGACCAAAATATTATCGGTCATGCAACACTTGGCGGTGATTTCAGGTGTTTTTCATGAAGCCACTAATTTTAGAGGAATTCTCTTGAAATGGAAATAGGAAGATAAAGATAAAAACCTTGTTACAAAGATATCCTACTTATACCTGCATAGAAAACTTATCGAAAGGGAAAACACGAGAATGAAACCACCAAGAACGGTAAAACCCTCGGGTATAAAAAAAAAAAAAAAAAAAAAAAATCTATAAAATGAAAATCTGGATAATGCGTTTCAGAGTCTTTCAAATGTACGGGAGATATATATCCCAGGTTCGAAGACCTTAAATAAGACTTTTGTCTGCAAAGTTTTTCCTCGCAAGATAATGAAGCCTCTATTTACTATAATTTGGGGGGACAGCCTTAATTGGGACGTAGATATTCCGGGCACACAATACGACCCCATAATTCCTTCCAGGAAGCAATAGAACGGGGACTCGTGGAACTGGCTTGCCCTTCCCAACCAAGCCTCTCCCACGGAGAAAGAGCACCTTTAAACGATAGGAAATAATAAGCATTTACGAAAATGTTGTTGAGAAATACGAAGTGGTAAGTGAAGACCTGGAGGACCTCTTGTGTGCTACATCCCAGGCTGTGTAGTCTGAACTACTCTATTTCTAAGCAATACAGGAAAGGACCCAGACCAGAAGTCGTAGGAGACAGAGGGTCAGGCAGAGAGAGAAAACCTGGTGCCAGGAGGAGAGGCGTATTAGATGGCGTAACTTACGCAAACATCATTAGCAGTAATACTCGAAGTAGCCATATATGTATGAGTGGTCAAGCCCTTGAATATCGGGTTATAACACGTGCGCCCACACCGCTGGTGTCAGTTGGTAAAATTATGCTACCCTGGTCTGGCCAGTATTTGAATGGGTGACCAAATGAATGTCTGGCGATGTCCCACTTAACCTACAATGACCACCTGTGGGAGTATGGCTTACTCCTCCCCCTCCTCAGCATTCTCTTGCATTTTAAGAGACTCGCCTCTAAGGCCTCCGACGGGTCTTATTCATTTATCAGTTACAGTTAAGTTTATTTTGAATAAACTATTCTTCAGTTTCATAATAATTTTGATTAGATATCAGCATTTCCTTGTATTTCTAATTTGTTTTTTTCTCTGTTTTATGTTCTTGGAATAACTTACCGAATAGTCCGGGAGTCTTGTAATAGGTTCTTTTTGCTATATTTATCTAAATCATCCCATGCTCACCTGTGTATTTATGCTTCTGGATTGAATGCCTGTACTACATAAATCCGATTTGTTTACTGCATATTCTTGTATTTCGTTACTTTTGTTTCCCCTCTCACTGAATAATCAAACAACATCACATTAATCCGCAGTTTATCTCCTTGATCAATTGCATTTTTCATCCTTGCTCCTTTTGGGATGATCTGTGTCCTGTTTGAAGCACACATTAGCAAAGTACGGAGTTTGTCCCATTTGAATGACAATCCTTGAACCTCGGGTCTTTTCCCAGCTTCGGGTAATCGCGTTCTCCAATACGCTTGTTCTACTTTTTTCCTAATTCCTGTCATTTCAAGAGTTGCTTTACAAGTCAGTCAATGCAATACTCACTGGTTCTTGTGTGAGTACGTATTGATGAAGTGTTCCATCTTCATGGTTTTGTTAATATTGCAGCGTTGAATCTTTTTTTAAGTCCTCTTTTACCAGATAATTAAGCCGTGGGTTCGTGTCTTTTAATCATTCTTTGTTATTTTATCATAGGATGAGACTGCTATTATACCCACTGAGGACTCTTTTCATTTTTCATCAGCTGAAACGCCCATTTCTTTTGCTCTCTTTATAACCTTGTTCTTTATAGCTTACATTAAGTGTTCATCTTTGTGCTGCTTTGTATAATTTATTGGAATTCACTGGAATAACTTCTTATGCTCCTTTGGATTTTTTTAAAATGGTTTTACCTGTAGGGTCAGCTGATCTTTAAACTCTTACTAGCAATATGTATCATTTAAACCGTGAAATCCCTTACATCATGTAAACAACTAACTGTCATTTACCAATCCTATTCGGCGCGCATTGTATACTAACGCCAAATTAACACTCATGTCGCTCGTATCTTCACTGCCATGTTTAGGATACCTCATCCAGAAAGGGCATCATTTCACTGTTTTAATAAGTCTCAGTAATTCATTATTTCAAAATGCTCTCTCATTAATTTGTTATTTTAAAACAACTTTTTAAATAATTATTTTGATAACACGTATTCGTTGAAACAAAACGCGGTCATGTGCGTTTGACTTTGATATAAAACATATGAATCTGGTATCCTATAAGTAAATGGATGTTGTATTTACTTTGTACTTTTAACTACGGCATGTAGAATAACCATTGTAGAATGGAAATGGATGTATTTAATTTTTTAACTATAGCATGTAGAATAACCATTGTAGAATGGAAATGGATGTATTTAATTTTTTAACTATGGCATGTATAAGGAACATAGAATGGAAATGGTAATTTAATTTTTAACTATGGCATGTAGAATAACCATTGTAGAATGGAAATGGATGTATTTAATTTTTTAACTACGGCATGTAGAATAACCATTGTAAAATGGAAATAAAATTTTTTATTTCATTTTATATTTTGATTTATACCGACTCAAAGCCTTCATTTTACCCTCCGTACTCATTGCAGGGGAGACTGCAAGAATTAACTTGCGATCCATCCGCCATCTGCCTCCCCTAAAGGAGACGTTCTCACCTACTAGTTTATAATCTTTATAATCACTGGTTGCAAACTTCATATTCAGTCCAACTTCCATCCAACTTCCAACGCATGCAACAAAGGCCACAGTTCTTCGTCAGTACTTCGCAATGGTGCGTCTACATAGTTCAACCGTAGCCGTTATCGATCATCTTTACATTATCTGTAGTATTTATAAATCATTGTTCTTCCGTTTCATAATATTTTTGATTAGATATTAGTATTTCCTTCTGTTTCTAAGTTTTTTTTATACCTCGGTTTTATGTTCTTGGAACAACTTACTGAATAGTCTGGGTGTCTTCAGTATTTCTAATCATTACATAATATGTAGTATTTACAATAATTATATCATTTGTAGTATTTCCAATCATTTACTATCTGTTGCATTTCCAATCACTATATCAAGTGTTTTATTTCCAGTCATTATATTAAATGAAGTATTTCTGGTCATTATATCATCTGTTGCAGTTCAAATCATTATATTATCTGTAGCATTTCCAATTACTATATCGTCTGAAGCATTGTCAGACAATATAGTATCTGTACTATTTCCCATAATTATATTATCTGTAGTAACTCCAATCATTATATTATCCGTAGTATTTTCAGTCATTATACTACCTGTAGTATTTCCGATCATTATTTATAGTATTTCCATTCATTATTATTTGCCGTATTTCCAGTCTTCATAATCTTTGCTATTCCTCTCTATGTAGTCATTCCCCTTTTTCCATTTTCATTTTCAACACATCCCTCTGCGACATTAGCTACTCAAGAACGGCACCAAAATCAAACTTAAGAATCATGTATAATAGCTTTGAAGGCAGGGCACGAACGGGAATGAGTTCGACTCCTTGCTCTGCCAAAGTGGAATCAGAGGAACTTATTCCTGGTGATTAGAAGTTCATTTCTCGATATATGGTTCGGATCCCACAATAAGCTGTAGGTCCCGTTGCTAGGTCACCAATTGGTTCCCATCCTTCGGGCCAGCCCTAGTAGAGCTCTTAATCAGCTCAGTGGTCTGGTTAAACTAAGATATACTCAAATTTTAACGAATGGGAATAATTGAGAAAAACTTGAAAAAGACGAACATGTTTGACAGCTTCAGTTTTTTTTTCTTTTTTATAACACATACTCTCACCTTTAATGTTAATAAATGGACTAAAAGTAAACAATCTGAAATATGAAAAATTTGGCTCACTAAGGCAAATACTATTGACAGTCTTGGGGGAGAAGAGATATGAAATAATAATAATAATAATAATAATAATAATAATAATAATAATAATAATAATAATAATAATAATAATAATAATACTAATGATAATAATATAACTGAGAGCCTCGATTGGCTTCTACCAGAGTTACGTCACCCCTGGTATTATTTACATTATTATGTGCGTCACGTCCGGTGTTGATCGTATCATGAAAATAATAATAATAATAATAATAATAATAATAATAATAATAATAATAATAATAATAATGAATAATAATAATAATAATAATGAATAATAATAATAGAAATCGCAAAATGAGCCAAGGTAAAAAGAAACATAAAAAGAAAATTGCAGAATCTCGATGCTGTTTCCGTATAAGAAGGAACAATCGTAAAGATTAAATGAAAACATTCATGAAATGGCATAATAAAAATAAAGAAAAACATATAATGGATGATGAAACTGCGTGTGCTCATAGCAAAAAATCAAACGATCTTTGTAGTGGGTAAATCTTCCTTGTTCAACTGCCATTTTACATTTCCTTCCAGAATCTCCATCAAAAGAGCTGGAGACCAATGATGAAAATTAGCATTGCAATAAAGTTTTTGTAAGCACCATAAGGAAAGACACTTAAGTCATCCGTCTTCAAATACTCAAATTCAATCAGTGAGAAAGTGAAAGAAATATTGAACCCCGATCAAAGGATTGAAAATTAAAATCTAACCAATACTTCAAGTCATGAAAGCACACTCACGTACACATACCCACACACAATATAGTTAGTAGACGCTGATGCGTAGCGGTAAAATTAGAAAAGTTTTTGGCCAGCAGTCTCATCTCAGGACACTTTCTTAAAACTGGAAGCCTAACATTTTGTAGTCATACTTCTCAGAGGAAAATGACACACACACACAATATATATATATATATATATTTATATATATATATATTATATATAAATATATATATATATATATATATATATATATATATATATATATATATATATATATATTAGCAAAGTTAAACACTGTATCCGTGTTCTAATATGTTGTAGGAAGCCCACTAAAATTCGGAAAAAATTGAAAGTTTTTTATTTAAGCTTTCGGAGAGTATATTCTCTCCCTCTTTCAGAAACAGAAATAAACATAAACTGAAAACAACGGTCAAGGTAAAAGAAATAACATACAAGCATATGGTTGTATCAGAATAACTGCCCTACGGTGGTTTGCCAATCTTGTTTAACAACTTAGCTACACTAACTACATGCTTTGTCATAATTGCGTTACAGAAAAGGTCCAGTTTAAAATTACTCTTATATATATTCATAGCGTCAACATTTTGGATTAGAATAGATTCTAAAAGTTTTCTTTTTTCAGTGTTATTAAGAATATAAGAATACAAACACTGTTAAAAAGTACCAAACAAATAATGTTAAAAATGTAGACAAAACAAAAGAATGCATTTACGAAATTCCCTGTCAAGAGTGTAATAAAACATATATAGGTGAAACGATTGATTTTGAAAGAAGAAAAGGACAGCATCGTGACTCATTATGGAAAGGTGATAAAAACAACGCCCTGTTTCAACATAGACAAAGTAAAAATCAAATGGTTAACCTAGACAAAATGAAAAACATAAAGGTTGTTAATAACACTGAAAAAAGAAAACTTTTAGAATCTATTATCATCCAAAATGTTGACGCTATGAATATATATAAGAGTAATTTTAAACTGGACCTTTTCTGTAATGCAATTATGACAAAGCATGTAGTTAGTGTAGCTAAGTTGTTAAACAAGATTGGCAAACCACCGTAGGGCAGTTATTCTGATACAACCATATGCTTGTATGTTATTTCTTTTACCTTGACCGTTGTTTTCAGTTTATGTTTATTTCTCTTTCTGAAAGAGGGAGAGAATGTACTCTCCGAAAGCTTAAATAAAAAACTTTCAATTTTTTTCCGAATTTTAGTGGGCTTCCTATATATATATATATATATATATATATATATATATAAATATATATATTATTATTATATATATATATATATATATAATATATATATATATATATATATATATATATATATCACATAGATGTGAGTGTCATTTTCCTCTGAGAAGTATGACTACAAAATGTTAGGCTTCCAGTTTTAAGAAAGTGTCCTGAGATGAGACTGCTGGCCAAAAACTTTTCTAATTTTACCGCTACACATCAGTGTCTACTAACTACCAAGTAATTATTTCCCAACTTACGTCAACAGAGGCGCAAAGAATTTTTTTCAGGATATAAACTTAAACCGGTTTTTAGCAAAGGATTCAGTTTTACTACCGTCGGAACTAATACGCCCCCTCCCGCCGCCCCTCCCTCCCCGACGGTCTATTTAGTATCTCGAAAAGTTGATAGACATTCACCAGGCCTTATTCCGTCAAGGGAACTTGCCCACAAGTCATGTAAAGTCTTTCCTAGAGAGTGACTTAATAGTTCTATGAGTCATTATTTCTATGATATTTACAGTCATTTGCTTACGTTTTTACGGTAATCCCCACCGGCCTTATACTAAACTCGCCGCAAAGGTGGATACATATCTGGTTAAAACCTTCATCGGTCACTATCTATAAAAACTATCGACTAAATAGGTATTTAAGGATCTGAATATACTTAGAAATTATCAATCGTTTACTTATACTGCTTTTGTTTGCAATGTGAAGAGCAAGTGCAAAGCTAGTACCTGCAAACGCAGGATTCTAAAACTCACTTTGAATGGGCAGCCTACAAACAGGTACAGGCTTTCGTATTATTTGCATTAATCGCTTTTTAAATTTTTTTTATTTTACAATTTATATTAAACATATTGGAATGGGGGTTATCTCTGAGATGAAAGTACATTTAAAATACAAGATAGAAATGAAAAATCTGTTTTCAGATATCAGTCAATTACTTCATTCAAGTGCCTTACGTAAGTATTGTCCACTGATTCTACGGCACTAAACGTGTTCAGTACAAGAATGATTTAGTTCCAATTACTGCTACCTATAAAACGATTCCGTTCTAAATTTATGATTAATAAATATTCACAAGCGTACAAATAGTTGAATAAATAAAATAAATAAATAATAACTACATCAACCCAAACAATATACTTGTTTATGTGAAAAATTAGTATATTTCTCATCCCATTCAAACATAACATATTTCAAGAAATTAGGCAAAGAAATTTACATCTTAAACAAAACTGTCAGACGAAGCTTTCTGAAAAAGGAAAAATACCCTTACCTGAAGAAACGCAATCAGCAAAGCCTGTTTATGCACAGCACCGTTACACATCTTCGAGACGTTCTTCCAAACGTCTAGAATCGGGAGATTTGCATTCCGGAGCATGTAGAGAGAAACTTCTGATAGAAATCTAGGAGATACCCGGACCCGAAGAAACTCAATAAGAAAATCCTGTTCAAACAGCGCCCATGTCTGTAGGGCAGCTTTAAGCGATGCTCCCAAATCTGGAAGGAGAGCTTTCTGTTGGAGCCGAGTCGAAGCAAAATTAATCATCCAGTTTTTAATACGACAGGAGACTCACTGCTCCGGCGGTTATCTCAATCCGCTTATTTCTTACAAATGAGTTTATTTAATTCAGCGTCTTGGAATACGACGCTCGCGAAATTAATCGAGTTCTTGTTCCACAATACGTTAAACTGACTTGGATTTTACTTAAATATCCCCATCCTCTCTCTCTCTCTCTCTCTCTCTCCTCTCTCTCTCTCTCTCTTTGAGAATCGGCAAAAAATGATCCTTATCATGAAAGTCTTGCGCTATGGGTGAACATTTCCCTATCTAGGTATCTTTTTTTCATTCCATACAGGTTGCACAAGGCGGGCAAAGAATAAATATTAGAAAAAATGTATAACAAATTTACAAATAAAATACGTTACCTAAGGATATGTCACTATGCATAGTGATAAAGAGTTTTTTTTAGGATATGTCACTATGAATAATAATAAGAGTTTATTTTTAAACATATACTACATGAGTGGAGGGGGAAAAGTATATAGTCCAGACACGGAAAACGAGTATACATGAAATTCCATGATGTCCAGAACTAAAGGACGCTGTTAAAAATAAATGACAGAAAAATGACTGACGGTTAACACAGAAATACATTTAATAACAACCTCCAGACTTAATAACAACCTCCAGACTCTCCATTGTTCTGTTCCAAGAGGAATATTACACAGATGGCTTGTAGGTAATCTGAAAACAGGGCTCTAGTAAGTGCTAAAGAAATTTCACACGCAGCTGGACACATTGCAGAGACGCGTAGTAAGTCTCCAGATCCTTACAAACCACTTCACTATGATATTACTAAACTATAAATAGAAAGGAGATGTTGACTTTAAACACTCATTGGAACTTTGTTCGGTGTATTTAGGAATATCGTTAATTTCAACTAGAGTCATTTAGGACAAGAATTTCAAAGCATATAGAGAGCTTCGGGGAAATTATTACGAATAAGCGCGGGAAAAAAGTGGAGCAGCACGACGACCAGGAATAGAAAGCTAGCCAATGACACCAAGGATGTGTGAAGAATGTCCCACAGAGAGAGAGAGAGAGAGAGAGAGAGAGAGAGAGAGAGAGAGAGAGAGAGAGAGGACGTACAATTTGATTTATTATAAATCTGAAGCACCATCTCCAGCGCGTTAAGCCTAAAGTCTCGGCCTCCGAAAGGAAAGGAACTAGTTAGGTCTCGTGGACTCGGAAGATTTAATTTGATTATTTCTTCTTTATGTGAGAGATACGCAAATCTCAGACCCCTCATACATCCTACATTCTACGTCTGAGTTCCTTTAATAACTGCTCCACTGCTTTTTATTTTTATTTTTTTAAATTTTACCTTATTAGAAGAATGAACTGTTCTGTTTTGCAGAATTTCTTCAATTTTCATTTGCTCAATTCTTCTACTTTTGGTTTTCTGTAAAGAAAACTATTGAGATGGCTTTGCCTGTCCGTCCGCACTTTTTATGCCCGCCCTCAGATCTTGAAAATTACTGAGGCTAGAGGGCTGCAAATTGTTATGTTGATCATCCACCCTCCACTCATCAAACATAACAAATTGCAGCCCTCTGGTCTCAGTAGTTTTCTTTTTTTATTCTATTGAAGGTTAAAGTTAGCCATGATCGTGCGTCTGGGACCGCAACAACACAGACCACCACGGCCGGCTGAGAGTTTTTATACAGCATTATGCGCTGAACAGAAAACTCGATTGCACCGAAGAAATTTCGGCACATTTTAGTTTTGTTTTGTACAGAGATAAATAACACTTAGAACGTAACTCTTGGTCCTCCATCCAAGGATATGAATTTCAGATTAAACAAACTATTTTCCCAAATATTAAAATGACAATTAAAAACCATCCTATTCATTGCACATTTAAATCTTTTCTTCATCACAGAAGTTACTGAAAAAATGACCATTACCATAACTTTGAATAGTACATAAAGGGTAACGAAAGCTTAAAGTAGAACGTCAATGAAAAAATGATAATAGTACATAGTAACTTTTTTCTGGTAGCAAATATCAATAAGAAGAGAGAGAGAGAGAGAGAGAGAGAGAGAGAGAGCAACAATTGTTGACGTCCCTGGAAACAAACACCTGTGTACGCGAAAGACAAAGATGAAGAAAGTGAAAAATTACCCCTTTGTAAAAAAAAAAAAATACAGATTTAATCAAAAATCCCATTATCGCGGATTACCTCCTCGCTCAGTAAACATCATGATTGAAAGCACGAAGGAAATGGATACGAAATGATACATATTGAAAACGATAACTCCTAGAGTATCGCCATTTCGGTTTTACCCTACTATTGTGTCTGTTACACACACAATAATTATATCTATGTTTGTTTGTTTGTATGGTGATTTTACGTTGTATGGAACCAGTGCTTATTCAGCAACGGGACCAACGGCTTTAAGTGACTTACGAACCACGTCGAGAGAGAACTTCTATCACCAGAAATACACATCTCTAACCACTCAGTGGAATGCGCGAGAATCGAACTGGCGGCCACCAAGGTGGCAGGCAAAGATCATACCGATCACGCCACAGTAGAAAGGTAAGTGAAACAGGGACTTGGAACAAGTACTTTCACTTACCTTTCTACCGTGGATTTAAGGATTTCTCAAGTACGTGTTCCTTCGTGCTACATTGGATATATCTATAACCACATAATAACTATACATCTATATATATATTATATATTATATATTTATAATTATATATATATATATATAGACACATCTATATATAAGACATATAAATATATTACACATAGAATATATACATATCATATATGATATATATATATTATATATAATATATTATTTTATATATATAATTATATTTTATATACACACCACATTAGGTACACACACACACACACACACACACACATACATATATATATATATATATATATATATATATACATATATACATATACATATATATATATATATATATATTATATATATATATATATTATATAATTTATTTATTATATATACATATATTATATATAATATATAAATATTATATTATATAGATATACATATACATTCTATTATAATATACTTATTTAACTATATATATTAATTTATATATATATATTACACACACCTTAGTATCACACACACACCCCCAACCACACACACACAACACACATATATATATAATTATATAATATATTATTAAATTATATATATTAATATATATATATATATATATATATATACATCTCTATATATATATCTATATATATTATATATATATTTATTTTATATTATATATACATATATATATATAAATATATATATATATATTTTTTTTAAATTTAATATATAATCTATTATAAAATTGTATATATATATATATATATGTATAATATATATATATTATTATATATATTATATATAATATCTACACATTATGTAACCCTCACACGCAACACACACACAACACCACACCATATATATATATATAATATATTATATATATATATATATATATATATTATAATATATTGCAATGAAACTCTTATTTCCTACCATTGTTACATTTTGGCGGAATAAGAATCACTGGCGTTCATAATACATACTTTCAAAGAAAGTAAACTGGATATTTATTTCATTTTCGGAGCGTAAATATATTTTCCTCGTGAGTACCATCATTGGAGAGGCTTTAGCATTACTTGTGCCAGCGTATGCTCGAAGTGCAAAGATGTTATTCGAAAAAATCTCGTCCGAAGAATGTGTAAAAGCTTATAATACATTGTCACAATCTTGCATGGCGTCGGACTTCATTCCATTTGATTTTGGGTGAATTTTCCTTTTAATTTAATATACAATAAGATACAGAGACTAAATGTTGAAATGCTTTTCGCACCTTTTCTTTGCTGTAAATTCCAGGCGACTGAGAATTGTAAAGATGATATGAAGGTCAAAGGCGACTTGCACGAGGGAAATGTGTTTAATATCATAAATACCTCATGACAATCAATAGTTAATTTTTTTCTAACAAGAATATCTAGCATTTACGCTCTCTCTCTCTCTCTCTCTCTCTCTCTCTCTCTCTCTCTCTCTCTCTCTCTCTCTCTCTCTCTCTCTGTGACACACATACACAATGAATAGAAGAAATTTAAAAGATTAAAGAAACCCATACTTGAAATATATGCTGTTTCTGTACAGGAGGAGGGCGACCACTATTGTGAAAATAAACATACTTGTAAGAATAGAAGAAAAAACAAATGAATTCATGATCTACTGTTAAGGGATTTTCAAAGCACAAGTAATGAACTGCCTCGGTACTGTACCAAATACCAAACAGACATTTCTAGTATGACTCAGGAAATACGTTTCTGGAGACAAATGCGAATTATTCAGGTCACGAAGTCAATAACTTCCGACAACTTCATCAAAATGATCTTCCCATTGCACTTTATCTCACAAATTTACAATAATTAGCTAGCATAACGCTTACGAATCACAACATTCAAGTAACAACATGACCAAATTATGCAATCTAAATCAAGAACATCCATCAAGGGGAGATGGAAAAAAACCGATTTCGTTCACTTTTCTCAAAAGAATGTTGAACCAGGCCAATAAACAAATGGCTCTCGTGTCCCTTTGCTTTCACAGTTTCTACAAATACCAGGCAACATCCGGCAAGCGCTTCAAAAGCAAATTGAGAAACCACGCTGAGTAACAGAACCGTACTCTACATATTTTTTCTTATTCCATTCCTTAACTATCAACACGCGGAATATGGAGAAGAGGAAAAATATAGCATATAAGAGAAATACTCTTACAACTTCACCATTATTTGTTGAAGCGTGACCTCAAGTTCATATGGTACAGTTGGGGGATTTTGGCAAGTTCTCCCCCATTGAAAGCTCCCTGCCTGTTCAAGGAAATAGTCGCAAAAAGTTTACGAATACTTGGCAGACAGCATTTTCTTCAGAGCATTTACTTCAGATGAGTTATTTTCATTCTATTTTCCGAAGATCGAACCAAATACAGCTCTCCCTCTACCAGATACCTGTTTTCCAGCTTACATGCAAAGGATAACTGCCACGGGTGCCACGCCTAATCATAAGAACGTCTCCTTACGAGTCTACTGCCTCCCGAACCTAGTCAGTGGCCTCGTAATGCGAAATGGCAACCCCTTCCCTCTGTGGAGAGATGTGGGAGTCGACCAACTTAGTATATGAATTTAAATTTAAATGTACCGAAGGGACATGTCGAGCCCTCAGCAATCGCTACATATGTCGCGCCACTACCACTCTACGCCGACGATGACGATGCTGGCGTTGGAACTGGGGTGTATAGTGATGATTTTTATATTGTAGACTCACTGCCTGTCGTGACGTCTATTTCAATTGCCATAGAGAATAGCAACTTATGACCAGGGAAACTTTATACATCTTTAGTGACTCAAAAAAAGTTTTACAAAGTTTAAGTGCTTTTAACTCTACTAACACTGGTTTTAACATTTCAAGAGTGACTCTATTTAATGAATTGCAGAGGAATAAAAGTGAAGTTTTGTTGAGCAACACATCGAGTATCTGATAATGAAAAGGCCGACAAACTAGCAAAAGAAGCCGTAGCTGACATGTTTCCAAGGAAATGCAGACTTCCTTCCAGGCGACGACTTCTTGCCTGATGCCAGATTACTTGTTAGGAATATATATGGTAGGAATGTTGGAATACAACTGGGGTCAAAAAAAAAAAAAAATAAGGAGAGAGAGAAAAAAAAAAAAAAAAAAAAAAATGGGTGGGGGGGGGGGGGGTGGGGGGGGGACTGTACTCGGCTGTCTAAGGATAGGGCCCACCCGTCTTACACTCAAGTTTTTAGTAGCAAATGAAAAGCGACCTTATTGTTGTGATTACTGCTTGGTCCCTTGTGTCAAACATTTGCTGATCGAATGCCCCAGTCTTATGAACCTGAGGGGAAGTCTTCTCTCCGAGGCCCGGAGAAGAAGTTGTTTATGATGCATATGGTGGTTTTAAATTGATTTTAGAAGGACTTCTGACAAAACTAAAGATTTCATCTATTTTTATTATTTTATTTATTTATTTTTTGTAAAAGAAAAAAAAAACTATTTAGATAGTTATATGTCTCTCCGTCCGCACTTTTTCTGTCAGGCCTCACATCTTAAAAACCACTGAGGCTAGAGGGCTGCAAATTGTTATGTTGATCACCCACCCTCGAATCAGCAAACATACCAAATTGCAGCCTTTTAGCCTCAGTAGTTTTTATTTGATTTAAGTTTCATGGCCCGTGGCTGAGAGTGTCATACAGCATTATACGCTGTACAAAAACTCGATTGCGCCGAAGCAACTTCGGCGCTTTTTTACTTGTTTATATATATATATATATATATATATATATATATATATATAATATATATATAATAAGTCATTGTCCATAGGTTTTATATAGATTTTGTCACTTAAAAAATGGTATCGGCGTCAATGACCTTAGTTGTCCAGATGCCGGAGAATAATGTATAATCAATCATCGCAACTAAGGGGCTATATTCCAACATCATGTGGACGTCCACGACTGGAAACTAATACTGGAGGGAAGAATTATTAGAAGGCACAATCAACGTGCTTAGAGAGGTTCAGTTCCACAGATTACAAATAGCAAAAGCCGTCGATACTATATATCAACAACGGCCTGCTTGAAACATACAAAGGAACACGAACTTCACTTTCCGTCTTCAGGGAAACCACGAGGCATCTGTGGGAATCCGAAGGGAGAAACGCGTGAGAGATACCCCACACGCCCTCGTTCACGCCCTCTATAGCTCGCCTGAGCATAGGGCGTAATCTTACAGAGCACCAGAAATGCCCTTGCTACCGCACAGACAACGAGCAACAGAATGACACCAGCCTACCAATAGAAATTTTGCACTCCAATGACGTCATATTTCACATTTAAGGATTAGCTGTAAAGTCCGCATGCCGTCATGAAACCTGTTGATGCCAATAAATAAAATGGCAAATCGCTCATGTCTTGCTATATTGTATCTTTTATTTCTCCTCTCCCTTATTCCTTTTCCCCCCTTCTTATTCATACCATAATATTATTCCCCATTTGCATCTCGTCTTAACAACCCATGCATATTTTTCTGCTTATCGATTTTGGCTTCCACACGTGTCCACCTGACGCAATACATTCCGAGCCTCAGATCACCTTTGTTAAAATCCCAAAGCTAATTTCCGTAAGTAGAATCTTCACCTTTACCTTTTCTACTCTTTGTGCTCCAAGGGAAAATCAGTCTCGTGCATCGTTTACAGACGCCAGCGCGTGTTATGAGCGAATTGCCGTCCTTAAGACTAAATTATTTATACTTCCGGGAAGCCAGTCCTCCAGATTTGTGTCCATCAAGCAAACAATACAGGCGAAAGGCGCCATGGAGTCACGAAGGAGCCATCAAAATTCCATTCCGTCGCACAAAAGATCCTCCTCTAATGATCATTAAAGACGTCGGTGGGTGACCTCATATGATTTATTCAAACAGCGGCATTCTTGCCCATTGTCAAGCTGCAACACTGTGACAGAGAAGGAAAATGAATACTACTATGAGATTCAGGGCCTCTGTAACACGGTTTTTTCGCAATAACTTTTTATCTATGCATTTCATAAATATAACGCTTATTCAGAATACATATTATATCAACACATAAATTTTGAATGTATTCTGCACTACGTAGGTTGAATAAATTTGGTACTTATAATGTAAAAGAGACCTTTTTTGAAGACGGGCCAACTTACTCAGAGAAAAGTTTTCGAACGCACTCGTTACGTAACTTATGACAGCATTTCTTCCCTCTTTCTCGATGGATGATTGGCTATACGTAACGAAGGCTAAACCTCTGGCAACAATGACATACAAATTTAAATACAAGCAAAGCAGTACACCTTTATGAACTCTGGAACCTCTCCACTGATAATTGTCATAATGAACAAACACACAAAATATGTTAATAAATACAAAAACACTTCGATTATTAGTCTAACTCCCAAAATAAGTTTCCAAAGAAATTACAGTCCACTTTATAGGTCACAATCAGATTTACAAGATGTAGGGAATAGTTGGTAATTATCAAAAACATAGTAGACAAGCTTGATTTGATAACTGCTATATCCAATGTCAAGCAATTTTTATTTATTGGCTATCTACCTATTTACTGAAAAAAATAGCCGGTACCGTATATTGGCTTTAAACCTTCACCAATGATTATCGTCAGAATGGTGACTTCATGAGGCTCCACCCACTTTCGCCTCGTTATAATTCAGGATAACACTGAAGGGAACCAAGGGCATTGTTGGATTAGAAAATTTAACTTCTGGCTATAAAAACTAATTTCTCGAGTAGTTGTAAGAAGTGCTAAATGATCCTCAAGGATCCCAGCAGTTGGCCTAAACGTTTAATTCATGTATATTACTGCTATTCATGTATATTCCGCCATTCATAAAGTCTTTGGGTTTCAGAGCCGATGGAATTTCTGTCTGGTGGATGGGCGGGGCAACATTTAGTCAAAAGGTGTTTGTTTACCTTGCTTACGTAATGAATGTTTTTCGACTCTTGGCTCGTAATCATTGGCCATGGCGTCGGCTAGATCATTTTTACCCTATAAAAATTAAAACTATCGGGTTTAGGTTATTGATAATGCTGACAAAATTTGTGTGTGGTTGTAAAATAAACATATGTCAACTTTCAGCTACATCCGATGCTTTGACAAGGAGCAAAGTCCAAAAAACCGTGTTACAGAGACCCTGAATCTCATAGTAGAGCATTAGTGATCGTTGCCCCTTCGTCTTACAAGCAATCGTACCACCAGCGATGTCTAATAGAAATGAACTGGAAAAATACCATTTCTAATATCAGGAGGTACGCACCAGAAAACCTTCCTTAAATATCCTTTAAAGACGAATTATAATGGTCTCTCTGTCACCATATTTCCCCTTTGCTTTTTTCATACACTTGTAAAAGTTTATTTAATTTATAGTAGAGAAAACGTGGTCTTTTTATGTTTAAAGGCCAATCAAATTTAAGGATTCTGTCTCGTCAAGGTATCTCTTGAGTTCATAATAATGAAGCTTATGAGAGACATAAATTTTGGACTGAGTCTTCAAGAATCTACAGTAATAATAAGATGGGTAAAATCCCCGTGGCGATTTCACACTTGTTTATTTTATTTATTCATTTATTTTTTGAAACTGCGAAATCCTCAGGAACATGACTCATTTTCCGTGGTAGAGATATTTTCACCACATTTAATTTTTATTCACAGATGTGCAAATATGCAAGTCTGAAACATTAATTATTACTATATTAATATTTCAGTAGATGAAACCCATTCGCATGGAATAAGCACACCAAAGGGGCCATTGAAGTGAAATTCAAGCTGCCAAAGAATGTTTGTTTCAGCCTCCCACCGCAGATCTCACACTGTAGCAGTGACTGATCATGATACAGAGCCAGTGATTTATCATCGCCCTAGGGGGAGACGCGAACATGCGACATAAGAGCGGCATTCCACGACGCTCACCACCATTCCAGCGGATCAGTATGTCATGTAAATTTATTTCTTTCCATAGATGACGGAAAGTAACTTTCTGCAATTGTAATTATTTGCAGCAAACAATACACTCATCCAATTTGGACTACAAAATACTATTGGAAGCAAGGGGAAAGGGGGTGGGGGGAGAGGACTGATAAATGACTTTAAAAAGCATAGATACTGAGCTTGCAGTCTTTTTGGGATCTTTAGGAAAATGAAGTCTTGTCCTTTGATTAAGTTGGCCTGGTGCCATCACAGGTTTTTGCTCCAACAACAGCAGCCAGTTAGCAAGTAAAGTCTGGAATATAACCACATGCATAGCCCCCCATGGGAAGGACCAGGGGTTTGATATATCCCCCCTATCCCCTTCTTCCATCAATCAACTATATATCTATCATCTACATATATATATATATACAAATATATCGATATATATATATGTGTGTAATATATATATATATATATATATATATATATATATATATAGTGTGTGTGTGGGTATCCAATATATATATATATATATATATATGTGTGTGTGTGGGTGTCCCTGTGTGGTGTGTGTATACATGTTGAGTTATACCAAATGGTAATAATACAGACCTTAATATATAGAATTACCCACATATATATATATATCACATATATATATATATAGACACTATATATATATATACACATATATATTAGTATACACAGAAATATATACAACCACTATATATATACACATATATATATAACATATATATATATACACATTATATATATATACAACATATATATATATACACATTATATATAGATAACAAAGATTAACCCATTATATACACATCTACATTCTATATAAATATACATTAGGAGACATAATACCCCATATATATAAATATACTATAGATACCCCCCCAAATTACAATATATATATATACCATAGTAAGATTAGACATTATACCCCCATATATATACATATATATAATATACATAGATAGACATATATAGGCATATACATATACCATATATACATATAATATACATATATACATATATCTGAGTACCCATATACATATATATAGACCCCCAGATTACATATGATTATATACATAGATATATATATATACCATAATATATATATACATAAATATATATATATAATATACCTACATATATATATACATACAGACATATATATATACATTACATACATATATATAATACCATACCCAGAAATAATATACAGGACATACCATATATATATACATACCTATATATAGATATACATACAGTATAGATCATATACAGACAGGTAGATATATATATATTTGATAAATTCCAGATTTAGATAATTTGGAGAATTTATATATATATAGTTTGATAATTTTATATAGTAATATTTGAGAAGTTATAATATACCAATTTGGATTTAATTATATATTTAGATATTTGAATTAATTTCTAAAATATTATATATTTGATTTAATTTATATATATATATTTGATAAGGGAGAGATAATAATATATATATATATAGATATTTGATATATTGATGTATTGGATAGAGATGTATACAGATATATAAAAAAATAAATATCCAATTATATATATATATATATATATATATAGGATGCATATATAGATATATAATATATATTACATAAAATAAAAAATCATATACATATCAATATACATATACACATACATATACATATACATTATACATATATATATATACATATACATATATGGACTTGCCTTTAATTTGGCCAAAAGGTTAGAGAATATAAAGTTTTCAATAGGTCAATCAAAAATAAAAAGGTTTAATTTCAAAACAGACAAAAAAATTAGACACTTAATATTTAATAATGAAACAAGTTACATAATTACGTTACTTACCTCTACCGCATAAAACAAAGAAAAACACAAACAATCATGCACCGCACAAATAACAAAATAAAATAAACCCTTAATAAACTAAATTAAATATAAGTTACGTTACAGTTCACAAAGGTTCACTCAAAATTTATAATAACAGAACATATACATTACAAAAAACTGAAGAAATAAAGAAGACAGCTCCTCCAATAGGACACTATCACAGTAGAGGCCGGTGAGAATAACTATGAAGGGAAATAGGTGGTCCGAGAAAAACTTAAAAGAGGCGGGGAAAACCAAAAGCAATCTGAAACCAGGACTTGAAAACTAAAAAATAAACTAGGGATCTTAAAAAACAGTACAGGATATGTAATGTACATTCCCACAAAAATGAAATATATGAGCTAACAAAATTAAGAATTTCAATCTGGCAGATGGGTGACACCTCCCCCTTAGAGGACTCAGAGACCAACAGAGTGGCTCGTAGAAAAAAGAGGCCAATTAAGGCGAGACGGACGATACTGTAGACTGGTAAAGGGGGTATCATGTTTAAGGAGGCAGTCGCGATAAGGCATCTAGCCATGATGTTCTCTGTTCTCTGATGTGGCGGATCCGCAGTAGGGAACTTCTGCAGATAGATGGGACCAGGCGTAGTAGACGTTGGTTGTGGGACGTCATCTTGCGAGGAAGGTCAAGGGGTTGTGGTCGGTGAAGACTAGTACTAAGCAGCACCTAGTAAGTAGCATTCATATTTTGCAGGGCGAGTACCAAACTAAGTGTTCCTTCCAATGGGTGCTGTAGCGATTTTGGTGAGCTATGAAACTTATTGGAGGTGTATCTGATGGGTGAAAGATATTACCGTCTGACTCTTGGAGTAGCACCCCTCCAGCTCTTTGCATCACTAGCATCTATTTTTGAAGGGTATAAGGCTTGTTAAAAATTAGGGGATTATTTAAGAACAGGTTTGTTTATCAAAAACAGTTTTAAGGCTTCAAAAGAGGCGTGACATTCTTCAGTCCAAATGAATTTTCACTTGGGGACGGTTAGAGATGCTTAAAGGGGGCAGCAACTGAACGAAAAGTTCTTACAGAATCTCCTGTCGGTATGAGGGCTAAACCTAAGAATCCTTGTAAGGACTTTCTAGTGGTGCGGAAACAGGGTACTCTAGAACAGCTTCTACATTGGCAGTTTTTTGGTTTTCGAACATTACAATCCCAACAAATGTGGCCCAAGTAGTTAAACAGTTTAGCTGTACAGAGAAGATTTTTTTAAGATTTATGGTAATCCAGCCTCTTCCCAAAAACTACGGAACAAACACTCTAGCCTATTTCAAATGTTTCTTCCCAAGTTTGTCCAGGTGACTATTATATCACAAGGTAACAATATAAAACACCCTCAAATCTGGGATGATGAAGTTTACAAGTGCGCTGAAAGGTAGTTGATGGGGCGTTGGAAGGCAACAAGGCATGACCTCGTACTGAAAGAGTCCAAAGGTGTAATGAAAGCCGATATTAAATTTAGCTCTTTCAGTTAATCCTACCTGATAATAGCCCTTAAGAGGTTCTACTTCCGTTTACAAACTTTGCTTGTCATACCGTGAATCTATTACAATCATCAATGAGTGGCAAAGGGTAGGAATCTTTAATTGTGACATTGTTAATCTTCTATAGTCTGTACAAAAGCGTGTAGCTACGTACTCTTTGGAACTAGATGCAAGGTGAAAGCCCATGGTGATTTACCGGTCTTGCTAGACCATGCCGGAGAAGACTATTCTACTTCATCCTTCATTTTGTCTTTCTCAGGACCCACACGAAGGGAAGCTGAACGAGTGGGTGTTGTACCAGGAACCAGTCGATGTAATGTAGCAGCCAATCACTTTTCCTGGGAAAATCATTTAACGAGTGTTGAATGGCTAGCGGTTACATTCTCTAAGGTCTTGCGATGCCCAGGAGGAGAGGTGCTCAAGAACAGATCCAGGTTATTTAGAACTCTGTATATGGTTTGTGGCATGGAGGACTGGAAGCAATAAGGGGTCTTCAATGAATTTTCCTCTCCTGGTGTGTCTACCTTAAAATTTAAGATTAAACAGTTCTCACTAGAACCATTTCAGTTTCCCTAGAGTGATAGCCTTTAGTAAATTAACAGGAATGGACTGAGGTGGGTTTTTTTTCTACGATCTGGAGTTTGATAATGTAGGTATCTATTGTTTACATTTTTTATGATTGGATAGGGCCCACAAACTTAGCTTCAAGAGGGGAACCAGGGACAGCAGGAAGGTAGGCTACGTAAAAGGTCATTAGGTTTAATTTTCTGACTTACAAGCTTTATCATCGTTTCTCTTCATTAAGATCTGTGGATCCCTAATTTTCTCCCCAGCAATTTTCCTAACCTGCGTTTAATGTGCTTTAAGTGTATTCATATATTGTGGAATGTTTGGCTAGGACTCAGAAGGAGTGTTCAGACCATTCCTCTTTAATACTGAAAGAGGTCCTCTAACTGAACTCCAAACAAACATCTCGTAGGGGAAAAACCAAGGGACTCATGGGGAACTTCCCTGATAGCAAATAGAAGAAAATCAATGCCCTCATCCCAATCAAGTTGACTTCTTTCAACACAAAATTTCCTGAGCATTACTCTTGAAAGTGTGTGCCAAAACGCTCGAGGGCACCCGAGACTCTGGGTGAAGGCAGCAGACAAGTTTGTTGATATTTAGGTCTTTAAGGACCGGCGACAAAAAGGTCACTGGTGAAATTTTGACCTCTATCACTTGTATTCCTTTGGGATACCGAAATCGTTGGAAAACTTTAAGTTAAAGAATTAGCAATGCTTCCTAGCAGAAATGTTACGAAGAGGGATGGCAATAGTGTATCGGGTCGTCGTAGGACATATAGTGGAGCAAGTATTTATTACCTTTCTTGTTTTGGTTAGGACCAACGTATCTTATACTGATCTTACTAAAAAGGTCATCGGGTGAACTAAGATCGGTTGTTAAATGGTGCCTTGGGCTATTACTGGTTAGGTTTTCCTGATATTGACATACATGGACAAGTGCGAACAAATTTTGCCTACATCCCTTTTAATTTATTGAGGTTCGCCCCAAAAGAAACTATTAAAAATCTTTAAAATAGGTTTTATGAAACTCCTAAATGTCCTCCAGAGGCATCATGAGCTATTCCATTACAGAAATCCAACAGAAAGAGGGAGCACAATTGTCGCTTTTCACTCCAGGTGTCTTCACTAGAGCTCTTAGGGGGAGGTAAAACCTCATTAACAAATCAGATTCAAAGTAAAAAACATGGGGATTTTGTTATTCATTCTAGAAAACGCTGGGTCTGAAGCTACTTAAAGTGTTAATCGTTGCTTCCGAGCTTCAATAAGGTTTATCCTCGACTAATAACATTTCGTAGCTTAGAAATTTACAGAAGTGACTTTAGATCATCCGAACTAGATTCTGGCATACGAGTGACAACACGCAAGAAGGATTTAAGAGCAATCGGATCAAGGTCAAGGTTTTCACCTACAGGTTTTTCAGTTACATATGACATTGGAAACTACCAAACCGTCCTGCAAGTCTATTAGCCAATAAGAAAGTGACACCTTTTACTGAAAATTCAATATCTCTTATGACTACCAGCACGTTACCCTTCTTATAGGACACCCCGTCAAGATGAACGATTAGCCAAGGGGAACTTGTAGATATTTGTGAAAGGTCTTTCACGAAGAACATGTTCATAGTTAACGTTAGCTTCAATATTTGGGGAGACGCATCCTCAAAGCAAAGCTTTGCGAAGCACCTGTGTCACGAAAGTATCCGACTTGTACTTATCCCCATAAGAGTTCAAAGATACAGTCCATTAAAGTTGAAAATCATCAAATAGATTTACAGGCTTTTCAGACTGGATATGGGAAACAGGCTTAATCTGACCATTGTTTTACCTTTAACGTTAAGAAAAAGGGTTAAAATGCGGTCCGAAAAAGGCAAGAAGTTTTACCATTTTGGATCTGGACAGTTTTTAATGTGTGACCATCCTCTTACAATAACTACAAGTACAGTAGACGCTTTTGCCGTCAGATATCAGTCAGTGTTTTCAGTTTTTTTAACGGAGATGGTTTTACATTCTGGTCGGTTCTCTTACTGTTGCCAAATTTATTAGTAAAGAGCTAAGTGTCTGCTAGGAAGAGAAGCTGCCTTAAACAAGGCTTTTCTTCCCTATCTCTAACTACATCTAAGTTCAAAGGAAGCTTTAGTTTAAACTCTTCAAAGTACAATCAAATTCTCTATTCAGCAAAAGTACTTTTACTGCAGCAGATTTTATCCAATTTCCTAAAAACTCCCTTAATTTATCGGTAAGCGAAATTCGACATAGGTTTGAGTTTGAACTTCGTTTTGTTACGAAAGGTCTGACGATATCACCTCGACAGAGTGAAAAAGCATCCAAAATTGATTGTTAACATCTGGTTAATATGTAGTATTTTCGATATGTCTACCACAAAATTTCGAGCTTTCCCAGTTAATTCGCCCTGAAAGCCAAAACCCACTGATTCGCTGTGGCCAATCCAAAATGCAAGGCAGTCTCTTCAAAAGTCTAAAATAATCTTTCCGGGTCATAATCTGTGAATGTGGGAACCAACTTAATGTTTTTTGCTAAATCAAAGGGTGTTCCTGAGCTTCCCAAAACCTCGAAATTTCATGTTCCTTATTCTCTCTAGGAAAGCTTTGCTTTTTTCTTTGTTCAAATCTAAGTGCTACAAAAAAAAAAAAACGCCGCTTCATAGTCTAGTTTTTTCTACTTTCTCTCTCTCTAAAGCTAACGAAGTCTAGCTTTCTCCATCTCGAATTCTAATTTAAGTCTCGAAATTTTGTCTCTCAGATTTCTAACCTTTTCTCTTATGCTTGTCTCTCCGATTGTAACTTTCTGTGCCGCCCAGTTTCTCGCGTTCATAGGGAAATGAGCTCATATTCTAACTGCTGCTCGTGAGCTAGTACTGCTGGTTCACGAGGTAAATACAGTCTAGGCTCATTGCCCTAGTTTACCCACACGCATATAATGCTCAAGAATCTGATTGCGAATTTCATTCTTCCGCATGCTGCCTAATCCTAGTTGCAATTGATAATGACTAGCGAAATCGAGAAGCTCCTCTAGTTTCTTAGCATTGGAACTAGCTAAATCAGCAGAGGGATCCGCAGCAAACTTCTGAACGTTAAATTGAGCCATGGTTAAAAGTTAAGAAAACTTCCTTTATGTAACAATGAATTTCATGTTTTAACAATTATAAAGAGACTAACACGTTCCTGCTGGGCCCCCAAAAAAATTCAAAGTTAAAAAAAAAAAATGTTTTGCCATTTTTTTTTTTTTTTTTACCCAAACCCACATACAAAATTATGTTAGCGAGTTTATAGTTTCCCGACAAAATTACACAAACAAGCATTACAAGTAATAAGATTTTAGTGGTTTAGGGAAAAGGGACAGTCCCGATTCGAAAGGCAAAAATGGAATAAGAACACGATGGGAGTTGAAAATAATTTTACATTCCCGATTCAAGCGATATGGAGGGAACTAAATGGAAATAACCCGTTTTGGTCCTAAACAAGCGTTATTTACTCCAAACAACTTGAATGAAACTTACAAACTTTGGACGTCGGCGCAGGAGAAAAAAATAAAGTAAATAAAGCGTTTAAACGATTCCTCACTATCGTCTAAACTACGCGATCCGGGTTCGTCCCCAACCCAGAGGGAAATGACCTGCACAAGTCGTAGTTGTAAATTATAAAAAGGACAAAATATGGATAAGAGCTCCGGATAAGCTCTCGTGAGTCTCTAGGAGTCGTTGACTCGGTGAGGGCCCCGAAAAATGGGAAAAAGATATACTCGTTAGCATGACCCAAACGAGCAGCACAGTCTATAAACCAATAATACGGAAAAAATGGGTATTCACCAGCGCGCACATAATATCATTACCCTAATAAACAGGGTATTCAGAATGTTTACAATAAATCTTTGAGTGAAACTAAAAATATTGACACTATGTGCGGGCGACAATTGTCTAAGCCGAATTGAATCCCCAATTACGGTAAACAAGATAGTTTCCCGGACAGGGCCCCCAATTCTATGTGACGGCTTAGGCCAAGGTTGTAGAGAATAAAAGTTCTTCCATGGTCACATAAATAAAAAAGGTTTAATTTCAAAACAGAACAAACATTAGCACTTTAATATTTAATAATGAAACAAGTTACATAATTACGTTAATACCTCTTACCGCATAAACTAAGAAATAAAAAACACTCAAACAATCCTGCACCGCACAAATAACACAATAAATAAACCTTAATAAACTAAATTTTAAATATACGTACGTTTAATCCAGTTCACAAAGTTGTTTCAACAAAATCAAAAATTTATTTAACAAAAGCAAACATTAATACATTACAAAAAGAACTGAAGATATAAAGAAGACAGCTACTCCATAGGACACTTATCACAGTAGAGGACCAGGTGAGACTAACTATGAAGGAAAAGGAAAAAATAGGTGGTCCGGAAGAAAACTTAAAAAAAATGAAGGCGGGGAAAACCAAAAAGCACCTCTGAAAAACAGGGACAAAACTAAAAATATAACTAGGGATCTTAAAAAAAAACCAGGTACAGGAATGAACTGTACATTTCCACAAAATGAAAATCATAGCTATCCAAAATTAAGATTTCAATCTTGGCAGATGGGTGACAATATATATATATACATATTACATATAAACACTCATAGCGAGATGGAAACTTGAGTAGATGGAACTAATGACTGGATGTTTACACACACACACACACACACAGAGAGAGAGAGAGAGAGAGACCTACCCACTACAGATTCCAATTTCAGGCTACCTCAAGCGCCGTGCCTAACATTCTGGAGTAATAGTCTCTAAATATTGGCTGCAGATTGGCAAGCAAGCGTGTTTTTCTTCTGGTGCTTGTATCGGCGATGCTGTTGGTGTGTTTTCAAGAGGAAGACAAACTCCCCTTGGAGTTGGCTGCTGCATGAAATAGATTAGTTAAATCAGTTATCTGAAGGTGATTTTGATGCCAAAGCTCAAACTTGCTCTTCCATCTGTTTTCTCATTTTTCTATTTGCTTCGCAAGATCGATCGAAATGCCCTAGTATGACAGCATTTTCAATATTTTATGTGTCGTTTCTTTTTACATTAAGAATTCCATACAAGGGTACTGATAGAACTATTTATCTCATAATGCCCCAACTGGAATATAAGAGCCTAATTAATGAATACAATTATAATTTCATTTCTACGGAGATTCAGGCATGAAATTCCTCGGTCTTTCACGGAATTCCTTCAATGCAATCTCCCTACTTCTTTCACCAGTATAATCATCACTCGGGAAAGAAACAGATAAGATGGAACAGTTGCAAGGGCGGCCAGTTCCATATAAATCAAAGGAGACAGAATTATTTATAAAATTTATAAATGAAATGGAGAAAAAACACCATGGAAAGGTGAGTCTATCGTTCAAATAATTTCATTTAACGGTAACATATAAAGGTCCAATAATCTACTTAATAATATTTAGCTACTCTGATATGTAAGTGACATAAAATTACTAAGAATATCTTAATTTAGCCGGATCATTGTGTTGATCAACAGCTCTCCTAGGGCTGACCAGAAGGATTAGATTTTTATTTACGTGGCTAAGAACCAATTGGTTACTTAGCAACGGGACCATTAGCTTAATGTGGAATCCAACCCATATTATATCGAGAAAATCATAGTAGAGACAAGAGAGAGAGAGAGAGAGAGAGAGAGAGAGAGAGAGAGAGAGAGAGAGAGAGAGAGAGAGAGAGAGAGAGAATGTCTGCAGTTGAGCTGGATTTAGTTACTGCGGATGCATGAACAGCAGTTCTTCACGAGGACTGATTGTTATAATTCGCCTGCAATATAGATTAAGTGAATTAAATATAGTAATCTATGTAGCAACTCTTTCTATTTCACATACACACATAGTCTCTCTCTCTCTCTCTTCTCTCTCTCTCTCTCTCTCTCCTGTGTATACATCGGGACGTCTCCGCTACCCAATCCTGGAGCCATCAATGTACTTATCTCTTATACAGAAACCAATATCCCCCTTTCTCCTCCGATCGATTTAATCTTTTCAAAGGCTTCGACAGAAGCGGCTTTAAGGAGAGGTGTATATTGCTTCACTTCAGACGAATAAGCCGACACATTTCTAAAGGTGGGCTTCGTCACCTCCTCCGCTACGGAGAACTTACCGGCTGCCTGCATCGGGTTATTTGTCGTTCGTTCTTTCTTTCGAGCGATTTTTATCTTACGTATGGAATGTCTGCTAATGCGGGTTATTACTATATATATATAAAAATTCTTTCCATTTAGGAATTCGCTTTTACTTGGAGAGGGATTATAGAAATGACTGTAAATGTTAAGCATTTTAAACGACTCTTGACCCCGCTTTTGTGCTTCTAGACTTTTCGCTCTTTAGTAAAACACGTCTGGTCGTCCCTGTGCGGAATGGCGTCTGATTTTTCCTATTGTTAAGAAAATATATGAGTTTTAAACTTCTGACAAACAAATCTGTCTTTCCACCTGTGCTGAATACATTCCCGAGTCATCGCTGGCTATGTTTTACCGTTTTCCACTACTTGCGCACTCATCCCCCACCCCCCCCCTCCCCCCCCCTCCCCCCCTCTCTCTCTCTCTCTCTCTCTCTCTCTCTCTCTCTCTATAACACAGGCACACAAAAAAAGTGCTGGAAATAAATCATGTATTACCGAACAGTTCCATTTAACTTGATCATAATCTCCAGGAAGGATTTAACCCTTCCTTGGAAACAGAATTTCCCGCATCGTTTTTAGGGTCGTTTATCCATTTCACTCACAAAAGGAACCCTGGACCAAAGCCTTAAAGGTGCTAGAAGATAAAATAACCAACATTACTTGGCGATTTACACGTATTTTCTTGACCCGGAATTTATTCAAATCCAGGCTGAAAATGCCGAGAAAATCTGAAGAATTTGTAATCTATCTTAGACGAAAATCAAAGACGCATACAGGCTAGACCTAGTAAGTGTCGTAAAAGTCAGTAACTGACTTATGATTCCATCTGTTTATTGTAAAGTTAGCGAAGAAGAAATACCTACAAATGGTACCATACTTTATCAGGTGACGCCAAGGAAAGCACAAGACGAAAAGGGAAACCATGAAAAAAGTCACAAATGGTGCTTTAGGAGGTACCATAATGCCTGGTGACAACAAACTACAAGACATTTTTGTAGAGCAATATAACTATGAAAGTATATGAGCCTCAAACTTTGTCCAGACTACCCATATAAACAGTTAAAAGGCTAAGTTACCATGAAAGCTTTTATATATGCGATGAATATTACTCTCCACAGAAAGCCATTTCATACAAACGATTAGATTAAAGTTACATATAAAATATGCCGCTTACCTCGTGATTGCAAAAAGAAAAAAATTGCAATTTTATAAACACATTATATCAATATTAACTTGCAGTTCGAATCAAACATTAGCCATTACAAATTCCTTTGATAGTTATAGTATTGTCTGATAATAGAATGAATGGGACTTTACCGCAGAGGCTGAGAATTTTTTCGCTTGAAAAATTCGCAAAATTCTGCCTAAAAATTAAACTGAGGCTTTACCTCTTTTCAGGGGATCTCTCTCTCTCTCTCTCTCTCTCTCTCTCTCTCTCTCTCTCTCTCTCTCTCTCAATTGAGCCCATAATAAATGCAGTAAAAAACATCCATTTGAAAATCATGCACCGATATTTTATTATACATACACTTATGCACTGATACTCTCATACAAATACACAAAAAGACACGCACGTACGAATGTACTGTAAAATGTCAGGCGAAATTCTTTTTATTCGTGCACCAAAACGTGATGGAGGCTACATAACTTTCAAAAGGAAAAAAACAAAAAATAGTCGAGTTGTAGGAATTCCTAAAACAAAAGCAGCCGCCGGTTTCAACAAGGTGCGCTGAAGAAAACAAAGTGCTTCAGCTCTAAGAGTTTCATTTTCTTTTATGTCTTCTGCATCTAAGTAAAACACGCACCTTCACTGAATGAATTTCATCGTAGAATAAAAATACTAACAGAACCTCCCCACCCCTCTCTCTCTCTCTCTCTCTCTCTCTCTCTCTCTCTCTCTCTCTCTAACATTTCAGTAAGCATGTATGTATGTATATATAAGCGTGTATTCACAAAATTGATGCACAGAGCCATACAGAATAGTAAAATCACACAATTCACTACACACACACAAACACACACACACACACACACACACACACACACACACACATATATATATATATATATATATATATATATATATATATATATATATATAGTATGTTTACACACACACACACACACATATATATATATGTGTTATATATGTGTGTGTGTGTGTGTGTGTGAAACATATATATATATATTTACTATATATGTTTCACCTTACAAGGAGTCTCTTTAGTGACAACACAAAACAACGGTCGCTGCTAAATTTATGGATTAACTGCTAAGCCGCTCATGAAACCCCTATGCAAATAACTTCCCCAACATTATCTGCTTTGAAAAACAGACCGTCAAACCCTCTACATAGAAACTAACCAATCTAACTTTAATCTTGTACAAATCTCGTTCTTGCTGTATACTGAAGCCATTCCCTTTCCAATACATATGTCACGCGATTTATGTATACCTTTCAATGTCATCCACTTCTGAATTATAAACTTTTCATCAACCCATCGTCTTCCATTCTTTTCAGATGAGTAAACCATTTCAAGACACTTTGATCAAACTTTTCACCCACTGAAAAACTTTCATCAACTTCTTATTCACAGATTTCTCATAACTCCTCTTCTCCCTCGCATGCTACTCAAACACAGTTCATTTCTTTCAGTTGCACTCAACGTTCACTCTTTATTTCCATAAAGGAGAGTTGACTCAACAATCTCTTCAATCATTCCTACCTTAGTTTTCATATGCAATTGAAGTCTTTATCCATTTTATTGCAAATATATTGATACCTTTCTTGAGTCACCTATTCTTTGAATTATCTCCGCTTTCAACCTCCCATCAGTCGAAGTTTTATTTCTAAATATCTATACAATTCAAACAGTTTCATTCTTCCACCATTCATTCACTTTAACATTTTCAAGGGTTCCTTTACTTCACCTTTCTCTTGCTTACATTTCCTCTCAACATTCTCTTCTTGCAAACACTCATACTCCAACTGGTTCACAATCCATAACCAGTGATCAATGATTTGTAAGTATAACCATTCCCATTCCACACTTCCACTTCGTATCCCACAACTTGAACCTATGTGTAGTGTCCTTTCTTTGACTTGTCGCAACAGTAAATCCACAAAGATAATTAACAGTATGGTGGCATAACATATTGCCTTAGACCCATTCATTCATCATGCCATTCACTCTCAAGCTTACTTATCTAAACGCATATTTTGCTTTGAATACTTAAAAAAACTATCAACCCCTCTAAGCAATGTAACTTCTACATAATACATCCTCAACTCAACTACCATATTGCCTCTCTATCTTTTCTATCATAACCTTTTTATAGGTTTATATATTTCACAGACACATCTAAAGTCAAACTGTTCGTTCCTTATCAGTACTTCTTTCATTTGTCTTACTTTCTCAAACAAAATCCTATCTTATACCTTCCCTGTGATATGAAGTAATGTTATGCCCCACTGATTCTTACCGTTACCTCTATCACAGTGGTATTTTTAATGATAAACTTATTCTCTCACCTTTAGAATATTCAACTCATTCACACACACACACACACACACACACACACACACACACCTTATAATGTGTTGCCCGCCAATCACACACATTCACGACCATACTTGTATTTCCATCAACTCCTGGAGTCTTTTCATTTTTAACTTCATAATCTCCTAACTTATATCAACTACAGTCACTTCAACAACCACTCTCAAAGCCCCATTAATTTCTCCCATCATTCAGCTCTGACTTTCTTCTCTCCTTACGCTCTAGGAATCAATGAAATTCTAATTCTACTGATCCAAGTGCGCTATAAACGGCTTCTCTCTTTAGCATCTTATTTTCTGAAAAGCGTTCCTTCGTTAACGTTCTTTTCTTCATTTCAATTCATTTCCTTTAGAGAAACTTATTCTCCCTGAAGTTCTGGCTCTACATTCCTCTACCTTATCACTTGCATTCTTTTCCCGACATTCTTTTTTTACTATTTGTTTATCTTCCTGTGCATCTGTACACATTCTTCCCTTATGTCATGCAATTACACCTTCAATAATCTCCCATTTTTTCCACAAAACCTTTTTATTTCCCCAAACGATCATTTACCGTTGGTATATATTCTCTCTTCCCAACCTTCAGTACCTACAAATATTTCTCGTTCTCCGTATCTTGTCATCATACCTTGTGTGTTTTTAGCCTTAGTTCACCTTTCATCCGGGAGTTTCTTATAATCCCCATAAATATTGATTACATCATTCTTATCAAAATAAAATTCAACACAATATATATATATATATATATATATATATATATATATATATATATATATATATATAATATATATATATATATATAATGTAAATATAATCACATATACATTGCTGTATGTAGGGATTGTTTAGTGGGCTAGCGTATACGTATGTTTGGGATTAATATAATACAGTATATTGCATTCATTTCTTCACAGGAAAGGCAAGAATCAGTATTACGTCCTAATCAGACGTTTAAGACCGCCTTTTGATTTCCGTTAAGCATATTACAAGTGAGCTATTATAGACGAGAACCCTTTTAAAGTTTTTTATGTACTATTTATAGGATGCAACCTTCCACATAATCAATGCAGGCAGCGTAATGTTTAATCACCTAATGATCTTTTCCCTTTGTCAATCCAGTCACTATCTACTGGAACTTTTTTTTGTAAGTTTTAAGTACTCATTCTTCTCACTAATATCTTTACTAAAAGTAGCTTCTGGTCGGGTCTAGCAGACGGATTATTTTTTCTTTTTCAGGGGAGCTTTTGTCTCATGACTTTAGCCTTGGTCTGAACAAGCCATTTGTTTGAACTGGCCGAGAGATTTCTTCTAAAGGAGAGAGGCGGATCTGCTCTTGTGCTATTTTTAGCGAAGTAGCGAAGAGTCATGGTCGGCCGGCCACCTCTTTTTTTTTCCTTCTTTTTTTCTTTTTTTATCGCCTAATTGGTTCCCTCTTATGTTTATAATTAAAGGACTAATCTCATCCTTCCTTGTAGCGTTTCGTTCTCATATTTTTATTCTACAAAAGTGTTAATGTTCCCGAGAACCCTTTTTCATTCTTCCAGCTCTTACCTATTCTCAATATTTTCTTAACATGGCGCTGAAGGGTTAACATTGAAGTACCTTGGCACAGATATTAAAAACCTACCGATACTGTTTCTTTTGTATTCTCATCATATATAATAACTTTCGAGTATAATATAGAATTAACTGTTTCAGAATAACGAAATTATGGATGATTCTCTGATTCATTTGTTTTATTTTCTTATAAACCTCACTTGCTTCATGTTATTTACTGAATATTATCTGTCCCCGCAATACTATTCTAATGTCTATAAACCTTCGACATGAGATGTTCTTATGAACGTTGAAATAATAGATTCCCATTCCAGCTATTAGATTTATCCTACTCCAAATATTATCTCGAATTCGTAAAGCCTAGTGTTAGAAAGTGAGAACATTATCACTTGAAGAAAAGCCAGTCTGTACATATCCAAACTTTTTACATATTTCCGAGTTCCCAGAATATCGTGACATACATACAAATACATTTGTATACATACATTGTATATACATGTATATACTATATATATATATAAATATATATATACATATATATATATATATATAATATATATATATATATATATATTTATATATATATATATGTGTGTGTGTGTGTGTGTGTGTGTGTGTGTGTGTGTGTGTGTGTGTGTGTGTAATTGTAATATGCACAATGCCCTCTTAACTTCACAATTTCTTTGCTCTTTTTTCGATATGCTTCTCAATACAAAGCCTTGAGATCCAACTTCAAAGAAATATGAAGAAATCATGTTGTCCGGTAGCGGGAAACGAACCCGCCATACCATAATCACGACGAGGTCATCTTGCAACCGGACATCATGATTTCTTCATATTTCTTTGAAGTTGGATCACAAGGCTTTGTAGTGGCAAGCGTATCTAAAAAAAGGAGCAAAGAATTTGACAACTTAAGAGGGCATTGTGGCTATTACGATTACCTTTGTATCTGGTAAAAATGACTAGTAAATTCTGCATATATTTTATATTTACACACGCACACACATAATCATACAAAACAGATAAATGTTTTTAGACAAAAGAACAAAAAGCTACGCTCGAGTCTTCTCTTTCCATTCCACGGAGTCTGGCGATGATCAAAAAACTGCATTGCACAGAAAGTTCCAAGCAACGGGAACAAAGTCCAGAAGAACGACCTCAAATATTCACTTCAGTCGCTCCCTCTGTATTTCTCATGCTCGAGATGTTGCTGTTTTCCCCGATGTATTGAATTTTTTAAACGATTCCTCCCCATTATTATTCTGTCCACCTTCTTACCGTGTCTCGTGTCTCTGCTCCCACCAAGAAGAAGCTCTTTTAGCATGACAAACGCTGATGTGCTCTCTCTCTCTCTCTCTCTCTCTCTCTCTCTCTATATATATATATATACATATATATATATATATATATAATTCATATTAGATCTCGCCGTATATATATACATACATACATACACATATATATATATGTAATATATATAAGTCATATCACTTTTCCGTGATTCATATACATATATCGAGCTACAATGTCCTTTAATATCTAATTCGACTCTCAGGATGATATATAAATACATACATAATACATACATATATATATATATATATATATATATATATATATTTATATATATATATATATACATATATTATATATAATATATATATATAATATATATATATCTATAGATAGATATATATAGAGAGAGAGAGAGCGAGAGAGAGAGAGAGAGAGAGAGAGATTTTCCAAAATGTGTTTATACTGCGTGAAAAGAAGTCACTTTCCACTCGGCTGCTATTCAATGACCAGAAGAAAGGAGGTCCCGTTCGCCCCAGCGGATACAAGAACTATGCGGGAACGGGACTTAAACCGGGAAAACTGCTATGGCAACAGTTGCACGACGTGGGAAGCAGGCAACGCCCTCAAGCCTTCAAGTGATCGTTTACTAGACTTGTGAATTATGAATCGATGGCAAATTGGATCGAATTCAGTATAGAATTTAAGCCAAATGCCAAGCACTGGGACCTATGAGGTTATTCAGTGCTGAAATGGAATTTGGCAGTATAAGGTTTGAAAGGTGTAACAGGAGGATAACCTCGCAGTTGCACCATGAATCAAGTGTTAGGAAAGGGAGGAAAGTAAGATGAAGAAAGAGAATATGAAAGGAGGTACAGTAAATGGAACGAAAGGGTTGCAGCTAGGGGCCGAAGGCATGCTGCAAAGAACATTAAGTAATGCCTACAGTGCACCGCTTGAGGTCCACTGACGGCACTAGCCCCCCTACGGGGAACATAGAATTTAGGCCAAAGGCCAAACACTTGGCCCTTTCAGGTCATTCAGCGCTGTTAAGGAAACTGAAAGTAGGTACTAGGTCTGAAAGGTGTAACAGGAAGAAATATTTCGCTGTTGCAATATGAAACAATTGTTATTAAAGGGTGGATGGCAAGATTGAGGAAAGATAACATGAACGGAGCTACAGTAAAAGGAACGAAACGGGCTGCAGCTAGGGGCTGGTAGTTCGTTGCAAAGAACCTTAAGTAATGCCTACAGTGCACCGTATGGGTTGCACTGATGGCACTACCGCCCTACGGGAGCATCGACGGCGCAGATTACATTAATATAATATAGAGGAGGGGAGAAGGTGGAAAAATTAATGGGAGCAGGTGGGGGGAGGGGGAGGAGGCAATTAATAAGTGGGGGGAAAACATACAAAATAACATTTGCTTTCAATTAAGTATTTAAAAGTCTATTCTGTTCGATTCTGACTAAAAGAACGGCGAATGATTTGGGATGACAGATAATTTGATGCTTGCACGAGGCAATTTTCCATACAAATATAATATTAAGACAAGATTATAACGTTTTATTATACACTACTATACACACAAAAATCCTGGCATACTTAGGTCTATATGAGGGTACGCAAAAGTCTAACCCAAAAGACAATAAAAATTCTTCTCTCTTCGATAAAACATAACTGGAAAAGTTAAAAATACATTTACTTCTAGAATGGAAACCGGGAATGACAACACCGAGATTCAGCAGTTTTTTCTGGTCTCTAGAAAATACCTCAGAGATATAGTTATTGATAAATCTACAAAACAATCTCTGATAAAGAAGACGATCAAACATGGACAAATCATTAAACAATACATTCTTAAGTTGTTCTGTAGTAACAGTTAACAGGTTAATAGAGCGGATTTTACATTCAATTTCGTTCTTAAGCAGGGTTCTAAGTGCATCTTTGTAGAACTCAGTATTATACAGAGCATATTTATACAATCTGAAGCGGACGAATCTCGGAGTGACATCATTCAGTTGGCAGTATTGGAAAGAATCAAGATCTGCCTTGTGTTGGCCTTTTCCAGTCGAAGAGTCGTCTTTTCCAGTTTTCTTGAGGTAGCGATGGTAATGGGCGGATAACGGTTCCTGAGTAGTTGCGCAAAGTGGTGAGTTCCCTGCAGTCGAAGACGGAAAGCGAACAAGAGGACGAAGAAAAGTTTCAGTATCATCTCAGGAGATATGTAGTCGTTCAGTGGAGAAATTATATACGAATCTTCAGAGGGTGTCCATGATACGAGTTGTAAAAGGATGAAGTTTATTACAATGAAACGTTTCGCACATGAAACATCTGTGCATCATCAGTCTGCAAAGAGCAATAAGACAAATAAATAACATGTAAAGCCATAAAACACAAACAGAACTCACATGAATTAAAATAGTCTTAAAATTAACCAAAAATAAGCACAAAGTAAAAACAGTAAAAAATAAAGAGAGAACCCCAAAACACTAACCGTATCATGGACACCCTCTGAAGATTCGTATATAATTTCTCCACTGAACGACTACATATCTCCTGAGATGATACTGAAACTTTTCTTAGTCCTCCTGTTCGCTTTCTCTCCGACAATTCCAAGTTCGTTTCCCACGGTGAACCCACTTTTTTAGATATATACAAAAGAGGGGATAGAATTAACAGATTTTTGAAAAAATAAAAAAAATGATAATATCATAAATGAAACTACTTATCAACAGCTGTTTGTGACTGGCTCCTCTTTCAGCATTCTTTATGGTTCACCGAAAATACACAAGCCTGACCTACCTCTAAGACCAATCATGGCTGCTTACAATAGTCCATCTTTTTCCATTTCAAAATTTCTGGCAGGACTTTTATCTGAATTTTGTAACGGTGAATTTTCCTTAAAAAATGGATATGAATTTCAACAATTAATTTCTAGACAGGATGGAGACTATTTTATGGCTAGTTTTGATGTGGAATCTCTTTTCACAAATGTTCCACTCAATGAAACCATTAGCATTATTTTAAACAAAATCTTTTCCAATGATGGTACTATTTTTTATGGTTTTAATCGGGTTACTTTTAAACAACTACTTGATCTTGCTGTGCAAGATTCTATGTTCATTTTTAACAATCGGCTCTATTCGCAGGTCGATGGAGTCGCCATGGGGTCTCCTTTAGGCCCTACTTTGCTAACTTTTTTTTATGTCAGACTTGAAGTCGAAATTTTCAAATGGTTGTAGTTCTAATTTTAGACCCACTTTTTACCGTAGATACGTTGATGATACCTTCGCGTTATTCCAGCATCCTTGGCAATGTTCCTCATTTTTAGAATTTATTAATAACGCTCACCCGAATATTAAGTTTACAGAAGAGGTTGAAAAAGAAGGTACTCTACCTTATTTAGATTTGAGAATCACTAGAAGTAACTCAGAATTTGCCACGTCAGTCTATAGAAAACGGACCTATACAGGACTTGCTAATACTTTTTATAGTTCCTGTCAACATTCTTTTAAATTAAACACCATCCACACATTGGTAAATAGGGCCCTTAAGTATTCATCTTCTTGGAATATTTTTCATGATGAGATTTCATTTTTGCTGAGTTTTTTTTAAGTCCAACTCTTTTCCACAAGAATTAGTTTTCAAAATTGTCAACCAGATACTTTCGAGGTTTTTCAGACTTTATCTCCTAATTTTGATGTTCCAAAAAGGTTATTTTATGCTACTGTTCCTCATATTTCTGATCTGAAATTCATATCCAATTTAAAACAAATCATTGAACAAGAAATTCCGTGTCTCAAGGTCAAATTAATATCAAACGATCCTTGTACCAGAGGTTCATTTTTTAATTTCAAAGATCGCCTTCAGCCCTTCATGAGATCCAACGTCATATATAAATTTACATGCCTGGATGTCCAGGTTCTTACGTTGGATCAACTCGAAGGTTGCTGAGGGTTCGATATTGCAGTCATTTAGGTTTTAGTTTCTGAACAGGACAAAGAATAAAACAACCTGAATTTTCTAATATCAGGAACCATGCTTTTTAATTGCAAAATTGAGCTCCAGAAAGAACAGTTCACAATAATAGATCATGTCAAACATCCTGATCACTTAACTACCCTCGAGTCTTTATACATTAAGAGACTTGATCCTTCGTTAAATGGTAATACTTCTTCAGCCACTCTATACCTGGCATAGTTAACGTCTTCACCTGCTTTTGACGACAGGTCATTCCACTTTCTCTCCTCATGGACGTTTATGTTTTGGGTGTTCTCTCTTTTTTTTACTTTTTTACTTTTTACTATTTTTGTTAATTTTACGACTATTTTAATTCGTGTGAGTTCTGTTTGTGTTTTATGGCTTTATATGTTAGTTATTTGTCTTATTGCTCTTTGCAGACTGATGATGCACAGATGTTTCATGTGCGAAAAGTTTCATTATAATAAACTTCATCCTTTTACAACTCGTATCATGGACACCCTCTGAAGATTCGTATATAATTTCTCCACTGAACGACTATATATATATATATATATATATATATATATATATATATATATATATATATATATATATATATATATATATATATCTATATATATATATATATATTATATATTATATGTTGAATGACATTGTTCGTGAATCTTTGAAAGATTCAACCTCATTAACATTTCCTCTAACTACTGATATTCGTCATTTTATGTATAATCTGTCTTTATTTACTTCTGTTTTCTTGTATCTATACTGCATCTCAAGTCATTAAATTTATAATGCACTCTATCGGGCAAGCAAAGTAAAATTTACATATATATATATATATATATATATATATATATATATATATATATATATATATATAATATACATACATACATACATACATATATATATATATATATATATACACACACACAAACACACAACACACACACACACACACACACACACACACATATATATATATATATATTATATATTATATTATTATATATTATATAATTATAATATTATAATATATACATCCAAGAATTGCTTTTATCCAGCAATTATAACAACAGTTGTTTTCATGCATAATATAAAAAGTACTTGTAACACGGTAAATTACGTTCAACTCTCATCTCACTAATGGTTGCTTTATGAAATGTAAATAATAACTAAAAAAAACTATGGATCTAATCACAATGTGTAGGACATATACAATGCATCTCAGTGACTGGAAAGAATGTAAGGATGAGTATCAGAATTACAGACAACAGAAGAGAGTTAGGAAAAGAGACAGACTGATTATTAATGTCGTTTTCTGTATTTCTATTTAATTTCCAATAGTTTTTATTCCACAAAGAATCAGTGGGAATGCTTAAAATAAGACCTAATGGTACTACTAAGAATTTCTTCTGAACCAAGATTCTTACTAAGCAACATACTTCTTTACCATCTTAAACATGTTTAACGGAATGATGGAGAAATAAATAGTAATGACATAACGTAACGTATCAAGTATTTAACAGTTGACGTGTCCATCAGTACAGAAGAATCCATAAAACTAAGGCAACTTAGAAAACATTAATTTCCGAAATAACTACCAAGAAATATACCTCAAAAGGATATAAAAATTCCACATGCACCCAGAACGGCAGTCTCTTTTGAAACATTTAAAACGTTGAGAAAACACCTCTTTGGAAACAGAGGGCAGTTTTCAGCAAATTTCAGGCACGAGATATTTATTACATAAAGAATGAGAGCCAGTACCACGAATGTTGAGAAAATATTTACATCCTCCTCGATGAGCACGTACAACGAACAGCAATCATTTAACATATTACTTTTCCTCTGGTTAATACCATTTCTTGAAAATGTGTATAAAACGCTTACTTACATACATCACGAAAATGTTTATATATTCATGGGTGTATCTAGGTGGGAAATTCATTTGAGCTAACGAATACCTGAAACAACAGTATAGTCGAGGCTATAGAATGTGTCAATCGAAATCGTCAACTTATTTAGTTTCCAAATAAAGTAATTTTCAGATCGGGAAAGCAGAAATATGAAATTATGTTTCACGGAAGAAGATTGCCGATGAATTTCTACATTATATCCATTTTTCCTCCAACAAATATAAGATGCTACAGATAAATAAAAATAAGATCAAAACATTTCATAATGACAATTAATCTCCACATTATGCTCATACAATTTTTAACGCTCGAACGGCAATTGTTGTATCTTATAATATCGAAATAATGAGCACAATTAAATATGAAGAACAACAGTTTCGCATTAAATATTTCTAGAAAGATCACGTCATCATGTAGTGCTTGACGATGCGATGTGATAGAAAACAAATAAGTCTACGGTTACATCTACCCTCATTTAACTAACTCTATCCTCTTCAATAAGTGTCAATGGCTATGATTATAACTTAATGCAACTACGAATATTATATATATATATATATATATATATATATATATATATATATATATATATATATTATATTATATATATATATATGTTTGTGTGTGTGTGTGCATTTTTTATCGGTCTCTTTAGTCAGACATGATTGTGTTTACAACAACCACAGAGCCCCGTCAATTTTCGATTTCCTTCCACATTCACGGTTGCAGTTGTCAGTGTTAGCTCTGATTGCAGACACAGAAAACATGAACTAATCTAGCCTCCTGTAGAGGGATGTGTTCCCAAGATGGTAGCTTAGGGTGAAGTTAACCTAAACCTTTCTGCCACATACCCATAAATCGACTTCTCTTTCTACTCACTCCATTTTGGATATGATTATCTCTCCCAGCTACAAAGCGCAAATTTAAACATGTAAACCATTACAGAGCATTATACACTCAAGTCATGGACGAAGTCAAGTCAGTAGAAAGCACAGACTATTAATGTTTGGTATTTAAAAGAATGATTTCCTGATATTTATTTAATACAATATATCGTTCTTTCTTGGAAGTAATAAAACTGAGCGTCAAAATATGTCAACGAGATGTTTCCGTCCATCCTATCCTAGAGCTGTGAAATCCTGACTTTTTCGTGAATAATAATTATACCTCGAGAGGTGATCCTCATTATAATCACAAAACATGTAAAAGATTACTGAATAGAAGAGAAAAGCAAGTCTTATAAAAATATAGAACGTCAAGGGAAAAAATGACGGGCAAATGGACTATCCTATAAGAGGAAACAAGACGAAAATAAAGAGAGCAAAGGTTTACACGGAAACACAACCACGATCCCTACTTCTCTCCCCATCGTATTTCCTCCTCTTTATCTTCTGCCTCCCCCTCCTCCTCCTCCTCCTCCTCCTCCTCCTCCTCCTCCTCCTCCTCCTCCTCCTCCTCCTCCTCCTCCTCCTCCTCCTCACACTCCCACCCTGCCAATCTAATCTTCTCTTCGTCTTGCGGGATCTGCTTCTTCCCTGGAAGGCGTTTCAGTTCGTTAAGGATTCAACCCAGAAAAAGTTCCCCACCTTATTGCGGGCAACGCCAACAAAAGTTAGATAGATGGCACATCGCTCGTAATCTTACTACGTCAAGAGCCAGGGCAACGGCAAACCAGTGTATTGCTGGGGAAGGGGAAGGCGGGGAGGGGGGAATGGGTTAAGAATGCCTGTGGCAGACACCAGGGGAGGGGGAAGAGGGGGAGTCTAAGGAGCTGAGGTAAGGAGGAATAGGAACTGTATTCAAAGGGTAAAGGAGCTTTCCGAGATTAATGAATTCGCGGGGAATTCAAGAGGGAACAGCCAAGCAGTTTTACTTATTTAAACGTTGATTTAGTTTTATTTTAATTAGTGATGGAAGTCCTATATCCAATATGTCTCGAAATTTCTATTTTTTCTTTGATAAATCTTAACGTTCCTACATGAATACAATGAAAAACAATAGTTCTGCCTTAATTGCCGAATTTCCAATAAATACACCCGGAAATATTTTATTAACATCTAATATTTAAATATAAAACTGATCTCTCACTGACATTTTATACAACGCATGTTTGAATGTATTATAAAATACAAATTTTCCTTATAGCTATTTTATAAGAAGGTATTTGTACCACCATGACCTTTAAATAAGCCACTTTCCAGAGTTAAGAGTTACCTCGTTGAGATAGTCTGGCCGTTCAGACATTATGAATTCCGCCTATCCACTGGATTCCTATGGGTCATATTTCGATGATGAATGATGTTATACTTTTTAGAAAAATT
>NC_087205.1:78356503-78364003 GCF_015104395.2 Macrobrachium nipponense
TTTTAAAGCCTGTCCACACTAGGATACATTGTTTGCAAACAGTTTCAAAACTGTTTGCAACCAATGTTTCCTGCCAGGCCCCAGACCTCAGTTGTCGTCAGGATGGTTGTCGGTGAAGTAGTCTCTGTATTCTACTTGGCTATTTTAATGCACTCGAGGAGGGATAAGAGAAAGAAAAAGAGAGATTGGTAATAAGGAAATTTTTAGAAAAAGGAGCGTGTCATGCTTACTTGCTTCTTGCGGAATTGAAAATACATACATACATACATACATACATACTACATACATACATACATACATACATACATACATACATACATTGTATGTGTACACAATACATTGTACATGTGTATATAGAGATTACACACAGTTGCACTAAATGTTTTCCATTCTGAATGGGAAACAAAGATGCGGTAAAAAAAGTTTGCAAACAAAGTCTTCACACACTTTTTACCACATATTTGTTTCCCATCCAGAATGGATAACATTTAGTGTTTCTATATGTATATGTATAAATATACATGTATAATGTATGTATGTTTATATATATATATATATATATATATATATATATATATATATATATATACATATATATATGCATGTATATGTATACATCCCAACATCGAGTTTCTTTGACAATTCAATAGTCTTCCAAATGTTTTACGCACACACTACTATCTTTCATAATCACCTAATCTGTGACTCGCCTTCATTCTCGTCCTACCATTATCTGCCATACTGCCTCCCAAGTACATTATTTGAATCAACCACTTCCACCTTTCTACTAACCACATTAACATCTACGGCTCCAAACGCCCAGTTTGAATTTAATACGCAGTAAACGTGCCTATAGTAGATTCACATCAAGAGTGCATCTAATGTCTAGGTCAGTCCATTACTACGCACCTGATTGGCTGTTGATAAGCCAATCACAGGGGCCAGAAACTCTCTGTCTCTCGAGAGATTTCACATAGGCAGGATGACTGTTCCCCCTCAGGAGAGGTGGAACATCCATCCTACCTAAGTGAACTCTCGAGAGAGACTGAGACTTTCCAGCCTTGTGATTGGCTTATCAACAGCCAATCAGGAGCGTCGTAAGGGACTGGCCCAGACATCAAATGCACGCTTGATGTGAATCTGCTATAGCTGTCGAACTTCTCAGTTCCAGAGGTCCCTTGCTCCTTACGCCGTTGGAATGTGGAACAGCCTCCCAGAGGAGGTCGTGCAAATGGAACTTCGGAAGTTCGAGCGAAAATGCATTGCATTACTACCCTAACACTATTTTTGCATTTCATTTAATTTTTTTGTACTTATTAATTTATTTTCTTTTAATAAGCGAGATCTCTTCTTTCTGCATTTCACTTTACTTCCCCTTCCTTCTTCCTAATGAACATCAAGTCAATGGTCCCCGTGGGCTTGTTCCATGTGAATAGGATTCAGCTGCTGAATATAATAATAATAATAATAATAATAATAATAATAATAATAATAATAATAATAATAATAATAACAACTTCCACTTGGATCTTTTCCGAATCTTTCTCGTCCTTACCGGACCTTTGCGTCACACATCCCCAACAACCCGGACATAGCTCCTTATTCAGAATTGCAAATCAAACAATTCTAACTAACTTTACGACTGTTTGATTTATAGTTGAACAGTTATTATTAGTCCAACCGGCCACTTGTGTTCATTGCTCAGAATCAAGCAATTTTTTTTAGCTAACATTTTCTTCATTCTTATTGATATCAAGGAGATAAAAAGAGAAAGAGCAAATAAGTATGAATTTGCTTTTCACAAGCAATCCGCTTTTTTCCTTATAAGAATTTATTTATTTATTTTTATTTATTCATTTATTTATTTTTAATTATTTATTTTTATGAATGAATGAATTAATTTTTATCCAACCTAGTGAACAATAACTTGAAGTTACTGTAGTATGGTGAATGAACTACGATGTGTTCCTGTAACATCTATAGATCCGCATGTGTTCTGCCTCTCGGGGAAAAAGCAGTTCTAGCGGGATTAGGAAACGGTCAGTTATTATAATGGTTAAAAGTTGAAAGCCGGTAGTTTTATGTGCTTATTTTAACGAGGAATGACAATACTTGTTACATGTAAATTTTTCGTGATTCCAACGCTTGCCAAATTTTAAATGAGAGAACGAAACGACTATAAAAATAACTCCATAGTTTTCAGGCTTTCTGTGCAATATGAATTGCAATAACATAGTTGCGATTCATATCAATTTTATATAGAATCAAATTATCAAATGTCAAACCACTTTCTCGAGTGAATTCTGAAAAATTAATAAAAAGCGAAAGACATTAAAACAAATGAAGCAAATTGCAAGCACAAGCATGCAGTCTTTGCGCATGCGCATTTCTGAGAAATATAAGCGCATAATTTTCTAATGGCAAGTTTACGTTATACTAAAAATATCCGTAAAGTTTCTTTTATGACTTGCGGCTCTTGAGCTTATACTGATTAGTGCTCGCCTGTGCGTGTGTGCGTGTGTCTGTGTGTGTACAGTACTCTGGTCATGACTGATGGTCGGATACAAGCAAAAACTATCTATCGATCTATCCACCCATATGCGTGCGAAATGCAACGCGCGTTCATATACTATAACGAATACAGTCTACGTTTACGAGGCATTAACTCGATGTTTACGCATAACGTTCGTAAGTCGGTGCGAAGAGTCTTTCCAGGTATGCAGAATGAAGGTAATTTTGCCAGAGATTTGTAGTTTTTCACCGTTGTCCGCAACTTGGTCGAGAACGCTCCCCCCGCCCCAACTATGTGTGTATATATATATATATATATATATATATATATATATATATATTATATATATATATATATATTTAAAGAATATCATGAAATTCTCCCATTTTTCCATTTTTTAAGATTTCGTGAAATAACGGAAACGTTATACAGATAAGTTACAACACTCCATGAAGAATCAAGGATGTCGTTTCATTTTACTTTTTCCAAAACCCATAACGAAAATAGCGAAATTGCTAAAAATACATGATACCAGAACCTCTTATGATCAATGTCTAGATTGAAGGCAAAATCTGTTCGGGAATTTCTGTAAGAGTTGCAATGCTCTCATTACACTCATCACAATCCCACAATAAACCGATGATCACCTCTCCTAATTGTTCGTTAGTGGTGATTATGCCAGTTAAAGTCTTTCTGCAAGTTATAATCCTCTTTAAAAACAATACTATCTAAAATAAGAAAAAAAAAATATAGTAACGACAAGATGCCCACACTGACCTTACAGAGAGCACGACAGATTAGCGAGATATTAAATAGACAGAGCAAACAGATCTGTCTAACACATATCGGAGAGTTACTTCAGAAAGTTTCAGCGAGCTTAATTTTCGCGATAACCTCCATTGTCCGACAGTCATCACACTGCTTATACACACACATTCATACACACACCATATACATACCTATACATCCACCATATATAATATGTATGTATGTATGTATGTATGTATGTATGTGTATATATATATATATATTCACAGTGCTTATATAAACACAGCTACATCCATGCATACACATACCATACGCACACTAATATAAATAACTGTATATACATATATACAAGCACACTCACACATGTATATGTGTGTGTGTATTTATTGTATATCTATATATATATCTATATATATATATATATATATATATATATATATATATATATATACACATACATATGCATATATATATTATATATATATATATATATATATATATATATATATATATAATATATATATATATGTGTGTGTGTGTGTGTGTGTGTGTGTGTCTGTCTTTCATTCAGCTCCAAAAAGAGCATTTTTCCCAACATCCGCTTTCCCTCACAACAGTCGGTTCGTCGTCTCTCGCTTTTATTCCCTGCAATTAAACTTTATTATGCCATTTCCCTTTTTGTGCGAACGAATCAGCAATCCCTAGTTTCTGCTCCATTGGCCAGTAGGACTACGATGTCACTTGTTTCCAGTTTCCAAATACAACGGAAACTGCAGTATCCCTCTTTCATTCCAATTTACTTTGGAGGATTTAACGTTTGCCGTCACTGATTCTTACTGAGTTCAGGTCCCTCCCTTTCCATGGATTTTATTTAGACTGTGTCACAACTCTTGGGTTATCTAAGGACATGTTGTTTCCAGGTAAAGAGTGAAAACCAATGTGATGAGGAACTTCTCTTCCACGTCGAGACTTCCTTTTCCAGTCTTTGTTGGATGGTCAGAGTTCGGATGTCCAAACAAGGCTTCCTGATCCCTTTCACAACTTGACTTGCGAACCGCCTTGGGCCAAGAGCCCGTGCTACCATAGGACACCTAGATCTAAGCCACGACTTTCAAGACCTCTAGTCATGTGGTTGAATGGAAAAGTTAGATTCTGTATTTCTTCACAACTTCTGAAAAAACACAACAGTTGCCTTCTAATGATTCAAGGAGACTTTTCATTCTCCAAGCTTGAAATTTATTTACGTAGAACATGGCGTACTTGCTTTCAGGGGCTAGGATATATTTTTGCTGATTTCAGACATGCAAGGATTTACGGACTTTCATCAAATAACTGTCTCTGCTACTATTGAAGACTGAATTTAAATTATTTTGAGCACATACGCGCGCGCGCACACGCACGCACACACACACACACATATATATGTGTGTGTGTGTGCGCGCGTATTATACATATATAACATAAAAAGGGCACAGGATAGCTATATCAGGTCGAACTGGATCTCTTTCTCCTGGGGGGGGGGGGAGGGGGGGCTACCTCCATGAAAGAAGCAACATGGCGGCCAGTGTCACATCCATACTTTAACTGCTGAACCAGGGATTCAGTCGCCGTTGCGAAGACTGTCACAACATTTGTCGCTTTGGACATCTACACAGAACGGACATCACCAATAGAGCAAAACCTCTATAATAAATAATGAATCATTCGCTTTTCGCGCTTTCTGCATACTAAGGCACTTCATCTCACCGAGTACAGAGATAAGAAGACACATCCCCCACTATGCCCTCCAACCTTACCATAGGAAAAGCAAAGTCACTCATAAAATAAAGACATAGAGCGTCTATTTTCCGTCTATACTTGCAACAAAAGCAAGATAACCCCCACCGCCTCGCAGTTCGCCAGGACACTAAGCTCTATAGCCATTCGTATGGATTCCATCATTCGCCTTCGCTTCCTCTTCTCATAAGCAAGCAAGCACGCAAGCAAAACGTGTACGTGGTGCCAATGGCCTTACAGGAACCCTTGCGCTCAATCAATCTCTTTCCTCGCTGCGTCCATTCTATCCTTTTCATCCATCTTCCCTTCACTTACCCTTCAGAACATAGGTTTCTTCTACACATTCCTTTTTTCCTGTTCTTTCTTTACATAATAATATGTAACCCTGTACACCTATTCTCGATTCAGAATATGTATGTATGGAATAAAGTGAACAACTTAAAATCGTTCATTTACATATTCCAAACAATGAAGATCAACACATCTGGCTGCTCCTTTTACAAAAGCAACACTAACATCGAGTAAAATGCGCAGCTTTCTCAATGCATACTACTTTATGTGAATACATTTACACTGAATTCTTCATTTATCCCTTTCACCCTCTAAACCTGCAGCATTCAAGTCCCATTAATTCTATCACGTAATGCCCTGCTTCTCAAAGCTAAAACATCACACAGCATCGGATTAGCTCTTTGGCCCACGCTGCACATGACAAGAATAATCAAGTTTTCCGAGTAAAACGATAAGAAGAATATGCCAATAAGCTAACTGTTCGTTCATGTGTTTTTCATTTCCCTCTCTGAATCCAGCTGAGTTCAAAAGGCTACTTTGGTTGGTATTTTGACAACGAGGTCAAAACTTATTGAACGGTTGTTTGAAGTTTCTATTGCGTCGCTGTGTTATCGCAGGCAATAGTCATTACTAAATAATTAACGCCTCTTTCTTCATTATTACTTACTCAACAGACAGTTATCTTCAGATATTATGTACACATTATGCTTCCACGAATTGCAATTCTGCTCTCATACCCAGTGATGACGTTTCCCTGAAACTCATAATACCACTACTTTCTTAGGTTCTCTATATTCATGATCGTTTCAGTATCACATCCAATTGTATACAATACGCCTTTCGATACATATTATCTTATCTTCGTGAAACTGGAATGAAAGCTACAATACATAACCTAGTATCCTTGATTAGATTTCCATTCGTGAAACTGACTATGATAATCAGTCACTGCAGTCTGGTTATTGGTCTTGGGGAATTAAGAAGATTAAAATAGCTAATTAGCGCTAAAGTATCCTTACTACTGCTAAGTCAACCCAAATGCTATGCTTCTACAAAGAAGAAGATCTGAAGGTTTCCTTTTAGGTAACAATGTTGAGGTGCACGTACACGATAAAGGGGCGTTTCCCCCCAAGTCCTTTGCGAGTAAATATCTGTGTCTAAGAGGTTCATCATTTAAGTCTAAAGGTCTGTGAATAATGCTCTTCACCTTAACGCTCTCTGCTAACTCATTATTTTCCAACTTGTAATTATACAAGATTCATTTTGAAGTAACTACTGAGTTTGTTAAACCAAAATATCCTTCTCCGTTACATTCAGTGCAAGGGATTATTAATAACGTTCCTCACCCCCCCACCCACGCCTCACCCACACACAATCCACAATTCCTCTTCCTTTTCTCCCCGGATGGGATTTTTCAGTATGCCGGCATCTCCTCTGAAGCAGATTTGCTTCTTGAGCCGCAGCGACGTGAACGAGATGGCGACACCAAACAGATCCGTCATTAACTTCGGTTGCAGAGCACCCGCCCTGAAAAATCCCCCTAATTAGCCGTCTTGAGCTCTCGGGCAAAAGACGGCTATTATGAAAAGAGACCCGTCAAAGACGAGGCAAGAGACGTATTTCCCATTTCAGCTGGATTTGTATCAAAGGAGGTGGACGTTGAAAAGTCAGTGCTGGATAATCACTGAATGTCAGTAGCTGCAACTTATCGACGATGCTTCTCAAAGGGACGCGTTCAAAAGTGCTGCATGATTAGAAGCATTACATTATTATTGCTATTATTAGTTTTGCCAGACATACTTTCTTGAAGAAAATCACAATGCCACGTTATTGGTAGTCAGGGTCCACACGGTATAATGAATATAGCAAGCAAATAATTATGTATAAAAAACACAGAATAAAAGCCGGGAACACAAAATAAACGTATTTTACAATATATAATAATTACACCACAATCAGCTGTTCAGCTCAACAAAGGAAAATAGTTAAAACATTAAACAAAATACAGAAACCATTAACGATGACTAAGTTAGGAAAGGTATTTGTACCTGAAAGGACTTGAAAATAAACTTAAGCCAAGGCTGGGGACATCCACAGTACACCAGTATGACACATAACCCAATTAAATTAAATGAACATAAGCAGTCAGATGA
>NC_087205.1:78369003-78386503 GCF_015104395.2 Macrobrachium nipponense
GGACTCGAGAATGGGTAATGACCGGTTATCTATTGCTTGTGATAAGATTTTAAAATCATTGTACTGAATGTAATGTTTACATTTTATTGCATGGCTACGTATTGCAGAAAATTCTTTCGAACCTTCAACAGCCGGCTCGATTTACCGACATAGGTTCCCAAATTACATTTGGGACAAGTAAACAAATATACCGTTGAAGATCGCATCAACTGCGGTAGGGTGTCCTTGAACTTGAAAAGAGTTCTGATTTTTAAGGGGTTCTTGAAGATAAAATTAAATTTAACGTATGGGTACATATTGCTGTTTTTTTTCTCCTTTTGTAATCATATACAGAAATGTTTTGCCTGTTAGGATTCCATATTTTTCTCCTGTCATTAGTAATAATGTAATTTTCTTAATTGTTCACGTGTGGTTTGTGTTTTTAAGTGTTTTGTTTGTTTATTTATTTTGAAAGTGTCATTGTACTTAGTAGCTTTGCTTTTTACTGTTGATCTCTTATTCAATTAGTTACCGTCTTACTTTTATATAAAATTCGAATTTCACTGATATATTGTTAATTAACCTATATAATTCTTTAAAAAAAGTATAATTTATTACTGTGCCCCATTTTAGTCGGATTTAATGTATAGAATTTAAATTTTTTCCCTGTTTTTAGCCCTGAAGATGGGATTTGTATCCCGAAACGTAGGCGTTAGATAAAAATAAAGTTTCAACGAAAAATAAAATGCTGAAGTTTCTGCGGGCCATACTCTTTTTATTAAAGATCCGACTTTCTAGAAGCGACAATGCCATTCATTATATATATATATATATATATATATATATATATATATATATATATATATATATATATACTATTCATATATATATATACATACATATATATATATATATATATATATATATATATATATATATATATATATATATATATATATATATACATACTACTATATATATATATATATATATATATATATATATATATATATATATATATATATATATATATATATATATATATATATATATGTCAGTTTAATCAATTTTCTGAACCAATGCAGTGTGTCCCACAAAGTCTTAGCAAGTTTCCACAAAACGGAATGCCCATATGTGAAACAAGGAAAGGACAGGCCAGACAAGAAGAATAAAACAATATATATATATATATATATATATATATATATATATATATATATATATATATATATCGAGCTACAATGTCCTTTAATATCTAATTCGCTCTACCTCGGAATTAATATATTTTCATATATGCTTAACCGAAGGGGAATTTTTCTCGATAATAGATTTACCTGTACTTGGGCGCAAACGCAGGTACATTATAATCCAGGAACGTCAGTGGAAGCGATACCACCCAGCTACCGCGAGAGGCTTAAAGGTTTATGTCGTCTCTCACCTCAAATACTTTCTCGCGCTGAAGTATTCGTTGGTTTGGAGACAACATCAACCCGCCTCGACTCCGGTAGTTAAGTAGCGCTTTTGACAGCACGTAGCATTTACATATGTCATATCACATTACCGTGATTCATATACATATATCGAGCTACAATGTCCTTTAATATCTAATTCGCTCTACCTCGGAATTAATATATTTTCATATATGCTTAACCGAAGGGAATTTTTTTCTCGATAATAGATTTACCTGTACTTGGGCGTGAACGCAGGTACATTATAAATCCAGGAACGTCAGTGGAAGCGATACCACCCAGCTACCGCGAGAGGCTTAAAGGTTTATGTCGTCTCTCACCTCAAATACTTTCTCGCGCTGAAGTATTCGTTGGTTTGGAGACAACATCAACCCGCCTCGACTCCGGTAGTTAAGTAGCGCTTTTGACAGCACGTAGCATTTACATAAGTCATATCACATTACATGATTCATATACATATATCGAGCTACAATGTCCTTTAATATCTAATTCGCTCTACCTCGGAATTAATATATTTTCATATAGCTTAACCTTAACCGAAGGGGAATTTTTTCTCGATAATAGATTTACCTGTACTTGGGCGCGAATGCAGGTACATTATAAATCCAGGAACGTCAGTGGAAGCGATTCCACCCAGCTACGCGAGAGGCTTAAAGGTTTATGTCGTCTCTCACCTCAAATACTTTCTCGCGCTGAAGTATTCGTTGGTTGAAGACAACATCAACCCGCCTCGACTCCGGTAGTTAAGTAGTGCTTTTGACAGCACCGTAGCATTTACATCAAGTCATATCAACTTATTACCGTGCATTCATATACATATATCGGAGCTACAATGTCCTTTAATATCTAATTCGCTCTACCCTCGGAATTAATATATTTTCATATATGCTTAACCGAATCACGGTAATGTGATATGACTTATGTAAATGCTACGTGCTGTCAAAAGCGCTACTTAACTAACCCCGGAGTCGAGGCGGTTGATATTGTCTCCAAACCAACGAATACTTCAGCGCGAGAAAGTATTTGAGGTGAGAGACGACATAAACCTTTTTAAGCCTCTCGCGGTAAGCTGGGTTGGTATCGCTTCCACTGACGTTCCTGGATTTATAATGTACCTGCGTTCGCGCCCAAGTACAGGTAAATCTATTATCGAGAAAAAATTCCCCTTCGGTTAAGCATATATGAAAATATATTAATTCCGAGGTAGAGCGAATTAGATATTAAAGGACATTGTAGCTCGATATATGTATATGAATCACGGTAATGTGATACGACTTATGTAAATGCTACGTGCTGTCAAAAGCGCTACTTAACTACCAGAGTCGAGGCGGGTTGATGTTGTCTCCAAACCAACGAATACTTCAGCGCGAGAAAGTATTTGAGGTGAGAGACGACATAAACCTTTAAGCCTCTCGCGGTAGCTGGGTGGTATCGCTTCCACTGACGTTCCTGGATTTATAATGTACCTGCGTTCGCGCCCAAGTACAGGTAAATCTATTATCGAGAAAAAATTCCCCTTCGGTTAAGCTATATGAAAAATATATTAATTCCGAGGTAGAGCGAATTAGATATTAAAGGACATTGTATCTCGATATATGTATATGAAATCACGGTAATGGTGATACGACTTATGTAAATGCTACGTGCTGTCAAAAGCGCTACTTAACTACCAGAGTCGAGGCGGGTTGATGTTGTCTCCAAACCAACGAATACTTCAGCGCGAGAAAGTATTTGAGGTGAGAGACGACATAAACCTTTAAGCCTCTCGCGGTAGCTGGGTGGTATCGCTTCCACTGACGTTCCTGGATTTATAATCCTGCGTTCTCGCCCAAGTACGGTAAATCTATTATCGAGAAAATTCCCCTTCGGTTAGGCATCTATAGAAAATATATTAATTCCGAGGTAGAGCGAATTAGATATTAAGGACATTGTACTCGATATGTATATGATCACGGTAATGTGATACGACTTATGTAAATGCTACGTGCTGTCAAAGCGCTACTTAACTACCGGAGTCGAGGCGGGTTGATGTTGTCTCCAAACCAACGAATACTTCAGCGCGAGAAAGTATTTGAGGTGAGAGACGACATAAACCTTTAAGCCTCTCGCGGTAGCTGGGTATTGCTTCCACTGACGTTCCTGGATTTATAATGTACCTGCGTTGCGCGCCCAAGTACAGGTAAATCTATTATCGAGAAAAAATTCCCCTTCGGTTAAGCATATATGAAAATATATTAATTCCGAGGTAGAGCGAATTAGATATTAAAGGAACATTGTAGCTCGATATATGTATATGATCACGGTAATGTGATACGACTTATGTAAATGCTACGTGCTGTCAAAAGCGCTACTTAACTACCAGAGTCGAGGCGGGTTGATGTTGTCTCCAAACCAACGAATACTTCAGCGCGAGAAAGTATTGAGGTGAGACGACATAAACCTTTAAGCCTCTCGCGGTAGCTGGGTGGTATTGCTTCCACTGACGTTCCTGGTTTATAATGTACCTGCGTTCGCGCCCAAGTACAGGTAAATCTATTATCGAGAAAAATTCCCCTTCGGTTAAGCATATATGAAAATATATTAATTCCGAGGTAGAGCGAATTAGATATTAAAGGGACATTGTAGCTCGATATATGTATTGAATCACGGTAATGTGATATGACTTATGTAAATGCTACGTGCTGTCAAAAGCGCTACTTAACTACCAGAGTCGAGGCGGGTTGATGTTGTCTCCAAACCAACGAATACTTCAGCGCGAGAGAGTATTTGAGGTGAGAGACGACATAAACCTTTAAGCCTCTCGCGTAGCTGGGTGGTATCGCTTCCACTGATGTTCCTGGATTTCCTAATGTACCTGCGTTCGCGCCCAAGTACAGGTAAACAATCTATTATCGAGAAAAATTCCCCCCTTCGGTTAACGCATTATGAAAATATTATTTAAATTCCGAGGTAAGAGCGAATTAGATATTAAAGGGGACCATTGTAGCTCGATATATGTATATGACGAATTAATATTAAAAGGACATTGTAGCTCGATATATGTATAGAATCACGGTAAGTGATACGACTTATGAATGCTACGTGCTGTCAAAAGCTCTATTAACTACCAGAGTCAGGCGGGTTGATGTTTTCTCCAAACCAACGAATATTCAGCGCGAGAAAGTATTTGAGGTGAGAGACGACATAAACCTTTAAGCCTCGCGGTAGCTGGGTGGTATCGCTTCACTGACGTTCCTGGATTTATAATGTACCTGCGTTCGCGCCCAAGTACAGGTAAATCTATTATCGAGAAAAAATTCCCCTTCGGTTTAAGCATATATGAAAATATATTAATTCCGAGGTAGAGCGAATTAGATAGAAAGACATTGTAGCTCGATATATGTATATGAATCACGGTAATGTGATACGACTTATGTAAATGCTACGTGCTGTCAAAAGCGCTACTAACTACCAGAGTCGAGGCGGGTTGATGTTGTCTCCAAACCAACGAATACTTCAGCGCGGAGAAAGTATTTGAGGTGAGAGACGACATAAACCTTTAAGCCTCTCGCGGTAGCTGTGGGTGGTATCGCTTTCCACTGACGTTCCTGGATTTATAATGTACCTGCGTTCGCGCCCAAGTACAGGTAAATCTATTATCGAGAAAAAATTCCCCTTCGTTAAGCATATATGAAAATATAATTAATTCCGAGGTAGAGCGAATTAGATATTAAAGGACATTATTGTAGCTCGATATATTGTATATGAATACTTAATGTGATACACTGATAGTATGCTAGCTGCTGTCGAAAAGCGCTACTTAACTACCGAGTCCGAGCGGGTTGAGGTGTCTTCCAAACACGAATATCTTCAGCGCGAGAAGTATTTGAGGTTGAAGACGACATAAACATAACTTTAAGCTCTCGCGGTAGCTGGGTGGTATTGCTTTCACTGACGTTCCTGGATTTATAATGTACCTGCGTTCGCGCCCAAGTACAGGTAAATCTATTATCGAGAAAAAATTCCCCTTCGGTTAAGCATATATGAAAATATATTAATTCCGAGGTAGAGCGAATTAGATATTAAAGGACATTGTAGCTCGATATATGTTATATGAATCACGGTAATGTGATATGACTTATGTAAATGCTACGTGCTGTCAAAAGCGCTACTTAACTACCAGAGTCGAGGCTGGTTGATGTTGTCTCCAAACCAACGAATACTCAGCGCGAGAAAGTATTTGAGGTGAGAGACGACATAAACCTTTAAGCCTCTCGCGGTAGCTGGGTGGTATCGCTTCCACTGACGTTCCTGGATTATAATGTACCTGCGTTCGCGCCCAAGTACAGGTAAATCTATTATCGAGAAAAAATTCCCCTTCGGTTAAGCATATATGAAAATATATTAATTCCGAGGTAGAGAGAATTAGATATTAAAGGACATGTAGCTCGATATATGTATATGAATCACGGTAATGTGATATGACTTATGTAAATGCTACATGCTGTCAAAAGTGCTACTTAACTACCGGAGTCGAGGCGGGTTGATGTTGTCTCCAAACCAACGAATACTTCAGCGCGAGAAAGTATTTGAGGTGAGACGACATAAACCTTTCAGCCTCTCGCGGTAGCTGGGTGGTATCGCTTCCACTGACGTTCCTGGATTTATAATGTACTGCGTTCGCGCCAAAGGTACAGGTAAATCTATTATCGAGAAAAAAAAAAAAAAAAAATTCCCCCTTCGGTTAAGCATATATGAAAATATATTAATTCCGAGGTAGAGCGAATTAATATTGTCAAAGGACATTGTAGCTCGATAATATGTTATTATGAATCCATGGTAACTGTGATCTGACTTATGTAAATGACTACGTGCTGTCAAAAGCGCTACTAACTACGGAGTCGAGGCGGGTTGATGTTGTCTCCAAACCAACAAATACTTCAGCGCGAGAAAGTATTTGAGGGTGAGAGACGACATAAACCTTTAAGCCCTCTCGCGGTAGCTGGGTGGTATCGCTTCCACTGACGTTCCTGGATTTTATAATGTACCTGCGTTCGCGCCCAAGTACAGGTAAATCTATTATCGAGAAAAAAATTCCCCACCCTTCGTTAAGCATATATGAAAAAATATATTAATTCCGAGGTAGAGCGAATTAGATATTAAAGACATTGTAGCTCGATATGTATGAATCACGGGTAATGTGATATGACTTATATATATTATAATATATATATATATATATATATATATATATATATATATATATATATATATATATATATATATATATATATGTATAACAGAATCACGAAAGTTAGGAACGTGATAAATCCATAAAATAAAGATAAATGCCCACGAAGGAAAAATAAACGAAGGAGTCTGCGAGATCTTTCGACTTAAAAGCCCTTTACTGAAGCAGATACTGACAAAAATACGAGAAAAGACAATACAAGAAGGTTCGTATAACTGACAGATAGGGATTATAAAAGGATTAGTGCCTAGAATCCGGACACACCTGGAAGATAAGAAACCTTCCCAAACAAGCATAAACAAAGGGTGCAATTAAAGGTTTAAGACAATCATCTCAGATACAATCTCCAGACAATTAAAGGATTATAGGTGACAGCTATACGGAACCTGGTAAACAAAACCATATTCACAAAACATGACAGACATATTACAATAAAATTTAATAACTCTAAGGCAACTGATTTTTATTTAAGTCAGTAATTATATATTTAAGGTCATTCTAACAAGGGCTTAGAAGTAATGGCTAAGCCAGCATAAATAACTCCTGTAAAAACTGGGCAAAAATCTAATGCATTATTTATTCATTTAAGTGAAAACAACCACCGAATTAATTGGATTGACAGTTCAGTAATTGCACGGTCAAGAGATGTCTTATCACGAAATCTTTTAGAATCTGCTTTAATACAACTTACTTTTCATTGTAATTTCAATGTTAGTCGTGGCCTTTTTCATTTAGACCCTTGTATCTGTAACATGTTTAAGAATGACCTTAAAATATATAATTACTGACTTAAAAAATAAATCAGTTGCCTTAGAGTTATTAAATTTATGTAATGTATGTCTGTCATGTTTTGTGAATATGGTTTTTTGTTTTACCAGGTTCCGTATAGCTGTCACCTATAATCCTTTAATTGTCTGGAGATTGTATCTGAGATGATTGTCTTAAACCTTTAATTGCACCCTTTGTTTATGCTTGTTTGGGAAGGTTTCATATCTTCCAGGTGTTCGGATTCTAGGCACTATCCTTTTATAATCCCTATCTGTCAGTTATACGAACTTCTTGTATTGTCTTTTCTCGTATTTTTGTCAGTTATCTGCCTTCAGTAAAGGCTTTTAAGTCGAAAGATCTCGCAGACTCCTTCGTTTATTCTTCCTTCGTGGCATTTATCTTTATTTATATATATATATATATATATATATATATATATATATATATATATATATATATATATATGTATATATATACATATATATATATATATATATATATATATATATATATATGTATATATATATATATATTAAACAAATAAAAGATCATACATAATTATATGAAAAAAGCCAGGGCAGTGGGACAAAGTTTATGACAATGGGTTCAGTGGTCCTTCCGTTGTCGTCGTACAAATAAAAGTGGCACAGAAAATGACTCAGTAGTCACAAAAGCAGCTACAAATATATTCCAATTAATCAAATGGGATTGAACGTCCAGAGTAGATTCCGAGTGCCCTCAACCGACCCTACTCTGAGAAAAGCTTCTACCGCTAATCTACACGGTGTTTAACGCACAGATTTATGAGCAATTCTCTTTTCTCTAATTAAATAAGTTTGATATATCCACTACGGTACATGACAGATATTTCTCTAAATGCTGAGAGTCTATTTTTCTAATTCACTGTCCACACTTCGTATTTCGTTTATTTCCCTACTTCCTTCACACAAAGCTTAACACGCTTTTGGTATTTATCTGCGTAACACAATTAGTTTCCCTGTTTCCATATCCCATCCCCATTCACGCTTTGTCAGCTTCTCTCCCGACGTCGTCATCACCCTCGACATTTTGTTTCCTTATGAATGTTACTGTTTTCGATCTGCTTCCGGATATGTTACTATTCCTTTAAAGTCTGCTAGAAATGCCTCATCTTCTGAAGTGCCAGAGATGGGCTCTATTATCTAATCCTATTTCATTATATGAACTTGACAAGAAATCTTACCCCTTATTTTAATATGCCTCTTCTTATCTCAATTATAGACGCTTGATTATCTACGAATATTGTTCATTCTCAATCATTCAGAGAATTATTATAGAAGCTCTCCAGGCTATTTTTCATCTACGTTTTTATCGAATTCTGTCTTTAAGGTAATTTGTTCACCTTCGCTTATCATTTCCTTTTATAAACTAATTTCCACTACAATTCTGCACTATAAACAATTTTAAGGAAAGCTCAAATTTTGTTGCCAATGTCAGAAACTAGCTTAGACTTTTATAATAAGCGTTTAATATCTTCTTTCTCTGCAGTCATCTACACATCCCACGCTAATAAACCCATATATTCATTCTCCACTCATCAATAAAACTACACTGTGTTTCTGTCGCTTTTAAATCATATGCCAGACATGGAAAAGTATTTAAAACACCTTAAAAAGTTCGTAGAGTTTATAAGTGGTAAGTTTACGTCGCCTCTCTAATGCAGCCAATGCAGTATGACAGATTGGGGTTAATGTATCTCCATTTGTCTTTCTCTTCTTTCTGCCTTGCACTCCTGAATAAATGGACAGAGCATCCTGGCGAAAGGAAATACCACCAGAATGCAATGGGGGAAACTTGTTTTCCGTGATGAATGGCATAAAAAGGTGCAATATCATATTTCTGTCGTATCAGACCTTCAACCTTTTAGGGACAACGCTGGGTCTTTCAGATATAATTCTGATTGTATTATAAGAGAGAGAGAGAGAGAGAGAGAGAGAGTACTATATCTTACCCGCCCTACAGACTGTCAACATGTATGACCAACATGTTTGTTCATACACTGCCATAGGACTGATAATAGATGATCAACGTCAGTACATTTCATTGAGGCGTGGAGGCATGAGCAAAAGGAAAGCTTGTATAGCTATTCTGCTGGCGCTGCCAGCGAAGAAGTCGACGATAAAAACAAAGAGAGACGATTGTGGATGAAAGAGTGGTACAAGAAGAGATGTGAACTGTCTCATCAATGCCTGTTAAATGAGCTACTGGTATCATCACCTGAAGACTATAGAAATTACCTTCGAATGGACCACGACACATTTATGAACCTGCTGACGATGGTTTCACCAATAATTGAGAAAAAGACAACACAACTCAGAGATGCTATACCAGCAAGTCAACGATTGTTTATGTACTCTCCGATTTCTTGCAACTGGAGATTCCTTCGAAGATCTGAAGTTTGCGTGCTGCATCTCTCCATCAGAGTCTTGGTAACATTGTGATAGAGACGTGCGATGCTATAGTGTCATCACTAAAAGATGTAATAAAGGTAAGGTAAAAAAAACAAATTGATGAAAGCTTATTTTATCATTTGCTCTTTACAGTTGTAGGAAGCAGCTTATGAAATTAAAATAATATTTACCACAGGTGTAAGCAAATGTCATTGCATATCAGAGAGAGAGAGAGAAAGAGAGATAGAGAAAGAGAGAGAGAGGGAGAGTTTAAACAAAAATATAACAGTACTGTTTACCGGTATATACATAAAACATAGTGTATGTAATTAATTACATGAATGTATGAGAAATAAATTTCACATTATGTAGGCTACTTATATTTCAGTTACTGGTACTCAGTCATATTAACTAAATTGTGGATTATTTAATAGATCCTCTATGGACCTATGTTCCTTGACAACAGGATGAGTGATTACTCTTACAGTGTTCATATGATCTGATTTTTGTACTGATCGTAAGAGTGTGGTTCATTAATTTCCACCGAGTTCATGTTGAGTCTCCCGAGTCGGCCATCATATAATATATCATTAATAGCTTTTCTCTAGCGTAAATTTGCTGGTTTTCTTCTAATTTTTTAAATTCCTCTGCCCAGCTCTGTCCTAATGGATCCCACACCCTCGTCCTTTTCAAGGTACTTACAAGCTAACTCTAGTATTCTATTTTTTCCCCTCCCCTCAGCAGCAACTTTTCTTTTCTTTGTGGATTTTTTGTGTGTGTCACATCCAGAGGTCCCTGGTACCTAGAAAACACGGGGAATGGTTGGAAGTCAATTATTACATTATATTTTGTGATAAACATCATATAAAATCTTAACATTACAGACAAATGTGTCTTGTGTCAAGAAATTAACTAAAGCACGGGTTTTCACTCGGGTTTCTGACAGGGACGGATCCAGGGGGGAGGGGGGGGGGGAGAGGGGTATGGGGGATGCATCCTCCCACTGGTCCAAAAAAAAGATTGTACTAAAGACCGACCCAAACTAAGCTTAATTAAACAGTCAGTGAGGATGTGATCCCCCTGCCCTCAAGCAAAAAAAAAAAAAAAAAAATATAATATATATATATATATATATATATATATATATATATATATTATATATATATATATATATATATATATATGTATATATATATATATGTATATATATATATATATATATATATATATATATATATATATATATATTTAGAGATTTGTTTGTGAATTAAAACAAAATAAAATATATATAAATGGAAGATTTTCCTCCCCCCACCCCCCTCCCACAAAAAAAATTCTGGATCCGTCCCTGGTTCGTGAACCCCCAGGGATTCACAACATTTCCATTGGCATTAGATGACTGATGAAAAAAATATCTAAAAGTTAATTCTGGAGAGAAAGAGAGAGAAAAAGGGGTGCCGGATTGTGTGTGTGTTCCTTTGATGATATCTTTAGTAGTATCATTCTATAATGAATTTGTAACCAAATTAACATTTAAGGTATTATTTGGAAGATATTTATGTATCCTATTAATATTCACAGATACCAGAGAGCGAGGAGGAATGGATGTCAGTGTCTGAAGAGTTTGATCGGAATGGGACTTTCCTCACTGCCTCGAGCTATTGATGGAAAACATGTTAAAATTACAAAGCCATATAACTCTGGTTCTTACTACTATAATTATAAAGGTACTTTTAGTGTAGTTTTAATGGCTATAGTTAATGCCAAATAATGTCAGTTCCTTATGGTACATATAGGAACAAATGGAAGAGTCTCCAGTGGTGGGGGTAGTTTATGGAAACACAAGATTTAGTCAGGACTTAACAGAGGATAAACTACACATTCCTGCACCAAGCCCTCTACCAGGAACAACTGATCCTGTTCCTTATGTTTTTATAGGGGATGATGCGTTCCCTATGTTGGAGAATATCATGAAGCCATATAGTCATGCCAATCTTAACTAAAGAACAACAGATATACAATTATAGGGTGTCCACGAGCAGAAATGTAGTGGAAAGGACCTTTGGCATGTTGTCATCTAGGTTTCGTATTTTACACTCGACAATCAATCTATCCCCAACTAAAGTGTCCAAAATAATCCTTGCATGTTGCTACTTGCATAATTATATGAGTGGAGATGGAGAACAATATGTAGAAAGTATCAGTAGAAGGAAGCTCATTCCTTTTGAACCAACTGTCAACAGTCTTCATTGTCAGCCAAGGATGTACGCAATAAGTATTGTCAGTATTTCAATTGGCCCAGGATGGATGCCCTAGCAAGTATGTAGGATCACATGGAAGTTATAGCTGAACTAGAATTTATATAGCTTGATTACATATTGTTTAGGGTAGCTGTGCATTATGTTCTCGTACATGGTACTCTTGTGCTTTACAAATCTAGCAAAAGGCTAAACATAGGTAATTATTTGTGCATTGTTGTAGACATACTGACATGCATATATAATACATTCACGAACTCTAATACACTGGAAGCTACATTAATAATTATGTAGACCGCAACCATGATTTATTTATTTTCATTATTTGATGTACTATCATTAAGATATGTGATTCTCTACACTGACAATTACCATTATCTCTTGATAACATCAGGTTTATCAGATATAAATTGATACTACTTGGATATACTGAAAGTTGTATCTGTATCTACAGAGAGTACAAAAAACTACCTACCAAAAATATATATACATTGCATTAAATGTGTTTGAATATTTCCTCACCTCTTCATCAATGTCTATTGTAGATATCCCTTCTTCCTGAATTTCCTGGTCTCGGAGAAAATTTAGAGCACCGAAAAAACCATAAGGAGGGTACATACATGTCTTCAGTTGCAGCACCAGATTTCTCACTTTGAACCACCTTTTTTAATTCTCTCCTGTAGCTAGTACGAAGAGAGTTAATTTTCTTTGGTATCATATCCTTGGTGGCATTTGGGATGTGTTCTCTCAATTTATCAAGCAATTTTTGCTGACACTTTGCCTTTAGTGTCCTATTTTGTATTCCTCACTTTAACCTTCCAAAGACATGGAAATGATTGATAGAGTTCAATGAACTCTATCCAAAATTCTTGGTTATCTTGTGTGTTCGCCATGGTTGATGGTGACCAAATGAGCATGTATGATCAAACACCACTACAGACTCGTCAAGCATGCTGTCAAACGTCTTGTTGGACAAGCTAGCTTCAAACTGCTTGTTCAATCCTTCAACAAGCCTCTACATTCTCAAACTTGGATTGTCCAACGCCAATTTGATCATACATGTATGATAGATGGAGGGCGCTTTAGTTTAACCAGACCACTGAGCTGATTAATAGCTCTCCTAAGGCTGGCCCGAAGAATTAGATATTTTTACATGGCTAGGAACCAACTGATTACCTTATAACGGGACCTACACCTTATTGTGAGATTCGAACCACATTATATCGAGAAATGAACTCTAATTACAAGAAATAAATTCGTGTGATTCCATGTTGGCAGAGCGGGGAATCAAATTTCGGACTACCGAATTGGTAGGCGAGCACGTAAACCACTCGTCCAAAGAGGAACTGAGAGAGAGAGAGAGAGAGAGAGAGAGAGAGAGAGAGATTCAAAATGAATAGCGTCACCTCAGCCCTCCTCTCTAAATCATTCAGCCATCGCCCTTATGTAATAACACAAAAGGCAACACCCTCGAATTTATGGGCGGCTGATTCTTCGGGGAGTGTCTCGTCTCGGGGATGAAACAATACGGGATCGAGTAGCCTTTTGGGAGCTGGATCCTTTAGACAGCTAATGGATCACACAGCGAGAAGACAAATGACAATCAAAACCCATTCGGCAGCAATGGGCTTCCATCTATCTGTCTAGCTCTCGCTATACCATCTCCTCTCTCTTTCTCTCTCTCTCTCTCCTTCCATTAGGCGTTCGGCGTCCCTACCCTTACCTCAAACGACATCCGTTCCATCCATTCATAATTGTTAGGATCTGTTTCAGACGATGCGTCCCATGGTGCCAAGATTCATAGTGATGCTGGAATTGCTTCATTCCCAGGAAATGACGCGCGACTGTGCGGCGAGTTTCATTTTTGCTCTTTACTTCTTGATTGTTCTTCCACACTGCGTACATGATGCAAATGGCTTATTAAGAGAGTTTATAAAAAATTCCATGACAATTATCGATGTGATCCAGAAATGAATTAACAAGTAAATGATTAAATGAAATATATATATAAATTGTATCGATATTAAATATACATCATATATAAAATTTATATATTTTCATTTATTCATTTACTTGTTAATTCATTTCTGTGTGTATGATCACGGTCACATCGATAATTGTCACGAAAATTTTATACCCTCTCTTAATAAGACATTTCCAATATGTATGCAGTGGAAGAACTATATATATATATATATATATATATATATATATATATATATATTATATATATATGTATATATATATATATATATATATATTGTTGTAGGAAGCCCACTAAAATTTGGAAAACATAGACAAAGTAAAAATCATATGGTTAACCTAGACAAAATGAAAAACATAAAGGTTGTTAATAACACTGAAAAAAGAAAACTTTTAGAATCTATTTTAATCCAAAATATTGACACTACGAATATATATAAGAGTAATTTTAAACTGGACCTATTCTGTAATGCAATTATGACAAAGCATGTAGTTAGTGTAGCTAAGTTGTTAAACAAGATTGGCAAACCACCGTAGGGCAGTTATTCTGATACAACCATATGCTTGTATGTTATTTCTTTTACCTTGACCGTTGTTTTCAGTTTATGTAACTTTTATTTCTCTTTCTGAAAGAGGGAGAGAATGTACTCTCCGAAAGCTTAAATAAAAACTTTCAATTTTTTTCCAAATTTTAGTGGGCTTCCTACAACATATTAAAACACGGATACATATATATATATATATATATATATATATATATATGTACATATATATATATATATATATATATATATATATATATATATATATGGACATACAAATATACATGCGAATACGCTATGAGGAAAATGTTAAGTCAAGCCAGTATCTCGTTTTCAATTAATTAATGGAACCCGACTTGATGGAAAGGGCGGGGCTAAATGGTATTCTCTATTCACGTGGCCTGAATCAACCGTAAAAATTAAGTATGTCTTAGTTTAACCAGACCACTGAGCTGATTAAGAGCTCTCCTAAGGCTGGCCAGAAGGATTAGATATTTTTACATGGCTAGGAACCACCTGGTTACCTAGCAACAGGACCTACAGCTTATAGTGGGATCCGAACCACATTATATCGAGAAATTAGTTTCTAATCACCAGAATCAATTTTCTCTGACTCCATGTGGGCAGAGCGGGGAATCGAACTCCGGCTACCAAATTGATAGGCGAGCACGTACACCACTCTTCCAACGAGGAACTATCAACGGTAAAACAGAACGACTGACACAGCAATAATGTGATCGAATATATGCACATTCCCAGCTAAGAGAATATTCAATTAACTGAATTGTAAATTCTGTCAAGATTACAGTGGTTAATTTGCTTGATCGTGACGGCACTCTTCCCCGCACGGGGGTAATGCCGTCAGTGCACCTCACGCAATGCACTGTAAGCATTACTCAAGGTTCTTTGCAGCGTCCCTTTGGGCCCTAGTTGCAACCCCTTTCATTCCTTTTACTGTACCTCCGTTCGTATTTTCTTTCTTCCATCTTACTTTCTACCCTCTCCTACAATTGTTTCTAAGTTGAATTGCGAAGTTATCCTCTTTTTTCATCTTTCAACCCTCATTTTCACTCCATTTTTCTTTCAACGCTGAATGACCTCATAGGTTACACGGTTGGGCCTTGGGCTAAATCTTCTATTCTAACCTTATATTCTTCTGATCGTGGCGGCAATCTTGTCCTTTTATTATCTTTCCTTAAATGTGCGAACAGTTAACTTGCAATATATACAAGGAACATCAAACAATTTTTGCTACATATGGTTTAATTCAGCTTTTTGCTATTGCTTCGTTCCGGAAACTGCAATTTACTTAATGTTAAGAAAAATCAGATAGCATAAGTTAAACCTTCTGATTTTTAGGCGTTTGTCAATGAACTTGTCTTTGTGCCCTGCACATACTCCTATTATAATCGGCTATAAACGACTGAAATCATATAATGTGAGATTGCATCATATGCCATGTACCTGAAATGATCACGCGGTAATGTTGGAAGGAAATGAAATGAACTGAGAGCCAGCTAAACGATTAATACTGCCTGGCATTTCAACCGTTTCAAATGAATTTGCATATCTCCCGGAAGTGCTGGTCTTAATGAACAACTGAAACATTACAAAATTCTGTAATTGATGTTGGTTACTGGCAAGCTGGTTATTCTTTCTCGGGAAGCTTTTCAATAATCTGCTTAACATGTATGTATATATTTCAAAGACGCGTGAATTTTTCTCGAGCAAGAACCCCCAGCCCCTCCCACCACCCACCTGGAGATTTATGGCTGGCCACTACCAGCAATATTTCTCCTCTTACTCCTCTTACTCTTTGCTGGTGGTTGGGTCAACAAAAGTTATACAGCCCCTTTAATCTTTCACTCTTTTCCCTCTAAGTCTCTTCTAATCTTCTTCTCGTTCTTTCCCCTCAGAAAGTAATGATACAACTTATCAAAGGCCCCTTGATCACACACGTTCTACTCTTCGCTCTTTTTTGCCCTTAATGACAATTTTCAAAGTACCTAAGCAAACACAATAGAAACGACTGACTCGGACTAATATATTCGATAGGGAGGTCACTGAGAAGGCCACGAGACACCCACGCTACAAATATTGTTTAGAGATTTTAAAATATTTAGTTGCTATAGGTTCATTTACTATTGGTAAATCTAGTGTTTTATGAATACGACGTGACGGTTACCCCAAAATTGTTATACAAGAAATTTAAAGGAAAAACGAGCACATATATTATACCACGGCTAGAATCGTAACAACTTTGGAATTGAAAAATAAAAACATGGATACATTTCCGTTGAACCAGATAAAGATAACTTGAACATATTCCCGTCGTGTCGCACAAGAAAACGGATAGAATTATGACTGATGTCCACTAATAATTATGTAAACAGATATACGCAAAATGCAATATGCATAACAACGATAAGATCGAAAGCACCACAGCCTGGGTGCAAATAAAAGTATTTAGTCCAATGACAGGCATCACAAGAAAATTGGTCTCGGTCAGTAAATAAGACACATTCATAGGAATAAATCCAAACATATTCCCCAAATTAGAGAAGCTGTGCCAAGCTGCAGTTAATAAATAAAAGGTATGGCGAGTTAGCTCATTCCTGTAAAAAATAAAATATTTTGTTTATTATTGTGGTGTGCGTATGTTAGTCTGTGCTTGTGGATAACTGTGTTTGCATGCACAGAAGCACGCTGTCAGCCTCTCTCCATTTAAAATTCCTTTATCGAATCTCTCTTTCAGAGACAAATTACAAGGCATGGAAGGGGTCCCACCTGAAGCCCCGACGCACAAAACAATCCGAGAGACACACGATCCCAGATACGAAAT
>NC_087205.1:78391503-78421503 GCF_015104395.2 Macrobrachium nipponense
ATCCATCTCATTTTCCCCTCATCTACAAAAGTATCCATCTAATTTCCCGTCCTCTACAAATGCATCCATCTAATTTCCCCATCATCTACAAAGGCATCCATCTAAGTTTCCCATAATCTACAACGGCACCCATCTCATTTTTCCCTTTCTAATAAAATCCACTAACAATGTTCTTTCATCACGAAAATCACCCAAGAGACAAGAGACTTCAGTTGAGCCGCCTAATACGAATAAAAGATAAACACACGCCTAAAGCTATTCTTTTTTTCCTGAATCTCTGCCACCATTACGGCCGAAGAGAGCACAAAGTTCATCGCCTGGTGTCTTAAATCAATTTGAATATTTGGCGCCGCCTCCCAACTTTTCTCGAAATCAAAGTTCTTCGGGTTGACAAAGTTATAAGATTTACAACGGGGGCAAAGGTTGCGCAATTCCAAATTCCTATTCCAGCTATTCTGGAATCGCATTTGCATCTGGGATTTTGGGGCTGAGCGAAAGATTTTTTTATTTTTTCACCCGACCTTTCACACTCTCTTTGACTTACCGCTGCTCATCACCGTCAAAGTAGATAGCAGAATAAACGCGAAAAAAGGAAAATGTAGGCAATTATATGGAAACAAAAATAATCTTATTCAATTTTGAGAGAGAGAGAGAGAGAGAGAGAGAGAGAGAGAGAGAGAGAGAGAGAGAGAGAGAGAGAGAGAGAATCCAGCTAAGAGGATTGCTGTAAAAACTAATTAAGGTGATAATCTGATGATCTCTATTCGAGGGTCAGATACAAAGGCAAACGGACATCATGTTTATGAATCAGCAGGAGAAAAGAAATACTTTCCCTCTGTCGGATAATATTTCCCAAAGCTTTATTTATGACGATCTCCAATTAATTACTCATCAAAAAACCAAATTTAGTTACTACGGAAGCTGCTTTTTACTACCGAGCGTCAATTCACTTTACCTTTCTGAATCTCTTAAAAGAGGAGAATTCTTATGGTCGCATTTGAGTGCTGGTAACGACTGAGCATCATGTAATTAAGAAATCAATAATAGTGATATAAAGGAGACAAGTAAGCAAAGGTAGCGCATATATATACGAGAATACAGAAGCAGTCAAACTACAACAGAAATATATATAGCGAGAAGAAGGAAGACACTGGTGGTTTCTACTAATGTCCGGATGTTCCCGAGAAGACCTAGATTAATACTCTCACAAAGTTTTAAGCTCTTGTCGACTTTGGTTTCAAGCTGAAGCGGTGGAACGAATGGCGCGAGGGAAATTATTTAGAAATGTTTGAATAAGGGAAAAAAAATCGGCGTGGGGGTTGGGGCCGGAGGAGAGCGGGTAGCTTCTTGGGAAATTTCACACAAAAATATCATTTAAAGTTTGATCTTTTCGAGAGTTATATTCCACGGGCTCCTTTGCGAAAATGCTGTTGTTGACTTACGAGTACTTCCAAATTACGAAGCTTCATAGTTACAATTATGAACTACTACCTGCTGTCCCTGGCGTTGCTCGGGATAAAAAGGGGGCATGCCGTCCGTAATGAAAACCCCTACAGGCAAGTTATGCAATCACTTTCAGAATAAGTAATCACTTGGGATCTTGTCAAGCTAAAGAAGTTGTGAAGAATTCGAAGAGTTTGCTGACAACTCCCAAAGGTGTAAAAATCGAGATGGTATGAAAAAGAGGGGTTAAGGCCCCCTATAAAACGGCCGTCGAATTTCGGATTTTGACTCAAACATTCCTGGGGGGGGGGGGGGGGGGGGGGGGGGGGGGGGGGGGGAAGTCTATGGTAAAAATTTGGTAGCCCTAGCTTTCATAGTCTGGGAGTACATAACGAACATACAAACATACAGACAGAAATTGCCTTTTATGTATATAGATTATTTTTATAGTCGTCATATCTGGCCATTAAAATTAAGACTCAATGATCAATCGAACAGTTATAAATTAGGGGGAAATGCTGGTTTCATTTCCAGAACATGCCTCATTTTGATGGGGTCTCATACTCATCGACTTTAACCACGATCATTTCTAACACATTTTAAACACAATCTTCAAAACTTAACGTATACAACTGAGATACTCTATACATGTAAAAAAGAAATAACATAAATAAATATCGACAGACGAGTGCTCCTATTTTGGGACACGGGATAAAGTGATATGAAACCGCTCTCGTATTCTGGGAAACAAAGGATCAACTTAGCAGTGTACTGTTTATGTCAAAACAAATCTCCCATCGTATTCTAAACTGGTCTTCATGTCGAAATCTTCTGACTCCTGATTCCTCTGGCCACGAGGGAGGACTGATCTATTAATTAAAACATAATCACAATACACCACTGCGTCTCCAAATCCGACCAGCCCCATTTGAATACAGATCGCTGAATTAGCCGAGGTTCTCTTCTCTCTCAAGTCAGAATTCAATTTTATGGCATGGATCTTTCTCTCTCTTCCATCACCACTGCTGGTTTGAGGCTATTTTCGGGTAGTATTGTTCGACTTGACTCTCATCTCTCTCTCTCTCTCTCTCTCTCTCTCTCTCTCTCTCTCAAGCTCCAGTCTCTGTATCTCTCACTCTCTCTCTCCCACATCACCCCCTTCCCACTTTTCTTCTCATCAATGCTATTTCTCATGACGAAACTCAAGGTCTTAGCAAACTTTCCCCACCTTCTTACCTCAGAGCTGCTTTCTGTAACCCTCACCGACACTTACCTCGTCATACCAGATCCCTCCTATTAAAAAAAAAAAAAAAAAAAAAAAAAAAAAAAAATATATATATATATATATATATATATATATATATATATATATATATATATAGAATATAGTATATACTACAATAACCTATCTTTGAAATTCTTGACTTATTCTCTAATGGGATCTGATCACGCATCGCCCGCTGTGAATCGGTTTTCTAGAACAAATATTTCGCGCAAGACGCTTTTGATCCCATTTCCATTGAGAGACCGTAAAGTTTTATAGATTCCAGCTCGCTCGCTCGCTCGCTCTCTCTCTCTCTCTCTTCCTATTCTTGTGTATTTCCTGAGGGAGAAGCGCCAGCAGAGCCAGCAGCGCACCTAGCAGGCAAACCGTCAGCGCCACAACATCGACGTCGCAGGCATCAAGGCCGCCACTGATGTCGAAGTAGAATAGATTTCCGACCTCCCGACTTTGCTCCTCGATCTAGATCCGGGACTTTCGTGGTCTGAGTATGTTGGTGTGGGAAGGAACGCTTTTGAAGGACGGGTTAGGGGAGATAGATCCAGGGGTTGGGGGGCCATTGACTGACACCCTGGCAGCAAGAATTGACTTCCATTAGACGCAAATACTCTGGTTATCGTTGTTTCAAAGTTTGATCGCGTCGTTCTCGTCTTGTTATCGCATCCTATCCTTCTATTTGCAGCAGCCGACGTTTTGCTCGGCTTGATCGATCAGAGAGGATTCTTTTTCAATTTTCATAGCTTTCATGGAGTTTGTATTCAAGTGCTCCCTTTTAAATTATTATTTTTCCTTTTACGTCTGTATTATTCCTTTTCAGCTGCAATCCTATTCTGTTCCATACCATGAGCTATTTCCAGTGGAGTTCCATCAGGTTTCCATGACTTCCTTTAATGACACGCTGATTGATATTATTTTCGTGGTCCTTTTCTCCTCTTACATGACACCATCCTTAAATTTCCGTATCTATCACTAGTACATAATCGCTCTTCTTCTAGTGACTCTCATTCACTTACATTCTTCCTTGGATTTTCCTGCAATTATGTGTGCAATGGTAATTTTGCCGATACCTGCTTTCGCTTTATTGAAATAGACACTGCTTCGGTAGAATGATCTCATTAGAAGTCCTTTTAACGTAAATTCTTCATATCCTACCGACAAGGTTTATTTTCTTCTGCACTTAACCTGTCAATTTTTTTTTTCAATAATTTGCGAGTTGTCTTCTGGGTGGGGACCTGGTTCTTATCTATTTCAGTTCTTGTTTTATACTATAGTATATTTAACATACAACATTCTTTGCGTAGCTTCATGCAAAACTATCCTTACACCAATGTCCTCCCTATTCTGTAAATTAACGGGGCAAAAGCAGTAGTATATATATATATATATATATATATATATATATATATATATATATATATATATATATACACACATATATATATATACATATATATATATATATATATATATATATATATATTCTCTCTCTCTCTCTCTCTCTCTCTCTCTCTCCTTTAAATAAGAAATCAACGCCTTAACATAGACACAAAACGTCCCTCTTCCACGACCAAGGCCCATCTGAACGAGAGACTCTCCGTAATAACTTGATACTGTCATTTAAGTGTCTTTCGGAAGAATAACACCCATTCTCTAATGTCCATTAGAGTCTTCATTTCCATAACGAGCTATTTGTGTTTTCGACCCTATGACCTTGCGCTCCTCGTCACTATCATTGCCCAAGGGCGCAGTATGGCTGGGGGAGGGGGGGGGGGAGTTCGTAGATCCATTTGCTGAAGACGTTCTTGAATGAACACATCTATTAGGAGATTTCCAGGGTACATTGGGTAACATACTCATGTTAAATGCCTTTATGTACATTATGCGCGCGCGCACACACGTACACACCACACACACACACACTATATATATATATATATATATATATATATATGTATATATATATATATATATATATATATAATATATATATATAATATGATATGAATGAATTATACTGTCATCGAGCACTGTTTTATGAAAATCAAAACGCCCATACAAATACAATTAGAGCAGCAAAACCATATATTGAATTACCTGCAATTAAATTTTGACCAGTGGAAAATCCGGGGAGTTATTTTTTTTTTTTAATATTACTCTTGCTATATAATAGCACGGACTCTAGCTCCCAGAAGACCCCGTGAGGAAAAGGTAAGTATATCTTAGTTTTACCAGACCACTGAGCTGATTAACAGCTCTCCTAGGGCTGGCCCGAAGGATTAGATATTTTTACGTGGCTAAGAACCAATTGGTCACCTAGCAACGGGACCTACAGCTTATTGTGGGATCCGAACCACATTATATCGAGAAATGAATTTCTATCACCAGAAATAAATTCCTCTGATTCCGCACTGGCCGAGCCGGGATTCGAACTTTGGACCACCGAATTGGCAGCCGAGCGCGAAAACCACACGTCCAGCGAGGAACTGCCCGTGAGGAAAGCTGGCGGGTGACAAGATCGTTTAAATGGAATATACAGGTGTGGAGTAACGTCGCTGGTGGTATTAAAGATGGCGGCGATCTTGTGATGGAAAATGTCAACAGTCTATTGGTTCTTACCCTACTTGAGCGAGTCTGGTGGGCGGATGCACCGGAATACTTGCTTAAGAGTTGTTTTGTGAAATCAAATTACCAGGGGTTTAGTGACAGCTTCATATTTTTAGTGTGACTGATGATTCCAGGTTCCAGACTCTTCCTTAGGTAAGGGCAGTGACGTTTGGAAATAGTTTGGTTTTCACTCAGATCTAAGTTATAACCAATATCGGTCATTTGTATGTAAGTCCCTTAGTCTCTGAACCACATCTTACTGATCGTTTATGCTCTATTAATCTTTGAGAGACGGATCTGCCAGTCTCCCCGGCATAAATTTCGTAATTATTTCACGGTATCCCAATACCGTCGATGGTTTCAGATTAACAATAAACGGATTGCTAGATCTGACGTGTTAAGTTGCCTACTTCTTTGATGTTGCAAAACATGTAGTAGCTTTCTTTATCTTATACTGTTAAAGCCTACATGTTTGTTTTTTTGTGAGTACCCTGTAGTATGACTTTCTCACCTTTCTCACCAGACGCCAGGTAGGCCTCCAGGCCTGTCAGTCGTCCTGCTTCAGGAACAGTCTCCCATTCTTGGCGATCATCATAGAGCCTCATCTCATCAACTTCCGCAAACTAGAGCCTCTCCTCTCTACTCCTCTCTCTATGTTTTGTAGCCATCTCATTTTTGGTCTTCCTACCGGTCTCCTTCCTTCGGTGTCCATTCCAAAAACCTTATAGGATATCGCTCCTCCTCCATTCTTTTGGTGTGTCCAAACCATCTAAGCTGTCCTCTCTCCACAAAATCTGGTATCCCCTCCACCCCCAGTTCTTCTTCTAATGTCTTCATTTCGTAGCCTATCTAGTCTTGTTCACACCTTTTATTGAGTCTTAGGGCTTTCATTTCAGCTGCTTGAAGTTGGCCTTCTAGTTCTTGATGTTAATGTCCATGATTCATGGCCATAAGTCAATATTGGTCTTAAATAGAGAGGTATATTATGGTTTTTCACTTTGCGAGGTATATTTCTGTCTTTCATTAGTGGGTAGAGCTGTAGTATGACTGGTTCGCTTTATTGATAAACTTACTTATAATTTACGTTGGGAGAGTAGTTGAATTTGATGTTGACGAATGAAATAAAATATTTTTTTCTGACAGCAAAACGAGCATATTCTATACAACCTAAGACACTGATTGAACGTAGCCTTGATCTTAATTGAAACTGCACAATAACTCAGGAAGTTATTTCGTCTGTTGTCTCAAAAGTTCTCGAGGGACAATTTACCGTCTTTTTTCTCCTTTTATATTTGAACAGAAGTTGGCATCAGGGTAAATACTTTTAGAAAAATGAGTGAAATATCTCCAACTATTGTCTCAAAGTAAATACATCATTCATGTGTGTAATAAACAGATCAATGTTTTTCTAGTCTATAAGCAGCAAATAATATTCTACAAAATATGCCATGTTGAGGTTCGGTAAGAGAAGGGACAAGGGCTCTCCTTAAAACAGAAAAAGCTTAGTTTATAATAGTTACCGCTAAATGAAAGAGAAAAAACTTCATTTGTTACCTAGACAGTTAAATGAGAGAATCTGTCTCACACCAACCTCGGATGGAACTCTCATTGAGACTAGTTGAATGTTACAGGTGCAGAGAGAGAGAGAGAGAGAGAGAGAGAGAGAGAGAGAGAGAGAGAGAGAGAGAGAGAGAGAGAGAATGTTTTAAGAAAGAATCAAGAACGGTAAAAAAAAAAAGTCTTCGAAAGGAGGAATACTACACCAGAAAACAAATAATCAATATGACGATCGGATGCCATTCCCCATAGATCAATCAAAAATTACCTACCATTAACTGCGAGAGAGAGAGAGAGAGAGAGAGAGAGAGAGAGAGAGAGAGAGAGAGAGAGAGAGAGAGAGAGAGAGAGAGAGAAACTTCTGCTTTAAAATTCAATGCTATATTGTACGTACCCTAGGTCGGTCTCAAACGCATATTCACAGAAAGCTTACTCTCTCATTTAATTGTCAATTACATCAACAAAACATTCAACTCACAAACTGTTTCCTATTATAGGACTAAGGCCTCCAACAAAGTTACGAGCATCGACGAGAACACTGTTAAATGCCTGTCCCACAGTTTTACAATTCCTCTGGTGGTACTGGACAGTACAAAACCGTGAATATACTAATGAACGTAGATGCTGACGCTGTGCACGGTGGATACCACGCTCTAATTCTAAAGGCACAGGTAATCAAGTCGGTAGCGGAATACTGCACAACACGGCACCGAAATAATCCTTCGGAAAAGGGAAATTGCCACTTTAGCCAATTTTACCCACAGGATAAAAATGCCGGACGCTGCAGGATCCAATGCAAAGGAAGAATGTCAATACAAATACCTTTTCAGAAAGAAAACATGACCTCACTTCCTGGCAGACTACAAGTTTTCAAGTGCCGTGAAAAATGGATTGGAATCCATGGCAATACGAAGTATTATTATCAAATATTCAGAATCATCAAGTACACTGTTGCCTGCGCATATGAGCCGTAAATTGGGACCACGCCCCTGTTATGCAACCTCCGCTAAGTCAGATACTTCTCTTGCTCAGTGTATGTGATATGTCGACATGTCACAACAAATTCTTTTTATTTTATTTGTAGAAGACACGAAGGTTGTGGGACACTAATAAGGATCATATACAGAAAACTATGAGGAGAGATTGAAAACTGAATTGTGAGATTCTAGAGTGCCTGTTGATCCAGCTTTCAAGGCAAAAATGATATATATTATTAATTGCTAGATGTATAAGGTGCTGAAGTTATTGAAACAATGTGCCATCGAACAACAAAAGCTAATCGTTACCCGATGGCTAGGTCTGACAGATAATGTCTTTACTCGTAACAAACAATCCAGAGCGCCAGGATGTCCCTATTTGAGGCGACGTCGCATGGACAAGTAAAGCTTGGAGCTCACGATGCAATGCTTTGGCGAGATCTCACTCGAGAATCTGCGCCATATGTACGGCTCTAGCATGACAGTCATACTTGGATATCGAATCAAACAATTTCCAACATGCTGGTTATTTCTCACAAGAGTTCAAGCTTCAGTGCGAGTCGGAAGATAGCGGGTGAAGGTCTTCATTAGCCTATAGTCTCTCTTTGCTGAATACTGCTTCTGAGCACATTCCCGCATTCAATTTATAATACCGTTTGCACACATTCTCCCATGCTATGTCTTGCTCACGATTTTCTCACGAAATGGCATTCGAAGAATAGCAGCGTGTACACCAAAGCTTAATAGTGTGACCCCTCGCATTCCGATACGTCCCTGTTTGGGGGAAAAAACAACTGCAAAAGGAGATGCAGCATTTCTATACCTTACTACCTTCTCTACTGTCACGACCATCGAGCAAAAGTGCTTTATTATTATTCCTTTTCTTTTTATTAGACAACAGTGATCAGATTTCTCAAGGGCAGCTTCATCATCTAGTAAAAACTTCGTTATAAATACTGACTTAGGAAGCCTAATATCTAGCATATATACTTAAAACATCTGCAAATCATTACTTTTAGGCATCTAAATGTTAATATCTTATTTCTGTTACATTATGCGCTGCTTTGAAGTTCCCTCTCCACTATCGCACTCCATATTGGCTAAAAGCTTGCTAGGCATGATAACTGTATACGTATATTATTGTTAATGGATAAAACTCATTATGTTAATATTATGAGAATCAAGAGTTTATTAGGACTACCGCACACGTCTCTCATCTTTAATAAGCTACTGACGATCAGTTAAAACGAAGTCTAAAACTTAAAAAGTTAGGCTTTACGAACAGAGCACCTAATATATTAATAATTTAGTCATGCTAAAAGCTTACATGTCACACGGTTCTTTCTAATGGTTATGAAAGGGTATTAACAAAGCTAGAATAATTGTTTATGCTCCATCCGCTCCCGTTAGTTTATAGTGAAAGAGATTTACCTTGTCGCTGTAAGAATATAATCTTAAATGCATAACATTAATGGATATAAAACCGTCTTGTGATTATTGTTAGCTTTACAATATGAATATAGAGGTTCTAGAATTGGGTTCTCAGACTTTCGTAATAATGGCAAGAATACACACAAATGTTGCATTTAGATACATTCACTACAACTGAAACAGATCCAGTTGTAGGTGTTGTAGTGACCAACGAATCCGAAGTGTGAACGAATTGAGAATTTAACAAGTCATTGTGATAATCGCAATTACAAATAATTACACGTTCTTATATATATTTTAAAAGAAACAATCTTGGTATCATGTTCTTTATACGTCCCATTTTTAAGTGACTAAGAAGGTGTCTATCATTATATTAATTTCCTAGTCATTGTTCTAAATATACACAACCTTCATTAAGCCCCCTCCTTACGCTACCTTCCTTAATGACCTTGTTTTTCCTCTTCCTTGTATTCATCAACATGAGAGAGAGAGAGAGAGAGAGAGAGAGAGAGAGAGAGAGAATCCTTGGCCTTCTACCGAGTACAAAGATGAGAGAGAGAGACTCTCGGCCTTCTACAGTGTCCAAGAGGGGAGAGAGAGAGAGAGAGTTACAAGGATTAGGATGTCTCAAAGACTTGTTAGTCCATCCTAAGAGGAGACATCGTGTGCTTACTTATCTGTAGGAGCAGGTTTTGCTCTGCATTCACAGTGTCCTAATGATTTTGTCTAGCTTTCTTTTAAACTCTTCCACACTGTTGCTGTTTACAACTTCTGGTGGCAGTTTATTCCATGTGTCACATCATATCTTGTATGTAAAGAAGTTCCCACAGAGGGATGTGTTGTATCTCTTTAGTTTTAGTTTCCATCCATTATTTCTTGTCTGGTTATCGTTTAACGTAAATAGGTTAGTCTACTTTTGTTATGCCTTTCAGTATTTTAATTGTTTCTATTAGTTGTCCTCGGAATCGTCGTGTTTCTAAGCCATACATGTTCAGGCTCCCTAGTCGTCTTCGGTAACCTATTTGCCTGATGGATGGAATTAACTTTGCGACTCTTGCTTGTACCCCTTCTAATCTATTTATCTTTTCTTAGCGTTGGTGACCAAAACTGTACTGCATATTCAAGATGAGGTCTAACTATTGATGTGTAAAGCTGCAGCACCGTTTCCTTGTTTCTGTATTTGAACTGCCTCTTTATGTATCCCACTAGTTTCTGTGCCTTCTTTCAGCTTTTATGCACTGTTTTGTGGATTTTAAGTCCTTGGTAATAATGAGGTAATAATAACTCCAAGGTCCTCCTCTTGTTCTATGCTATTTATGTCATTCCCAAGCAACGTGCAGCTGGCATGAGGGTTGTTTGTTCCTATTTATCCACGTTAAAAGGCATTTGCCATTTGTTTTACCACTCTCCTATTTTCATTAGATCAATCATTAAACTTTCCACTGCATCTGGGTCTTCTGCATTTACACCTAATTTGATGTCATCTGCAAATTTAGCTATCCTGCTAGTTAAACCTTAATCAATGTCACTAATGTATATAGAAAAAACAAGAGAGGGCCAAGGACAGAACCCTGAGGAAGTCCGCTTGTTACATCTGCCCATTCTGATTCTTCACCTTTCATTACGACTCTCTATTTTCTATACTTTAGCCAGTCTTCGATCCAGTCTGCTATTTCTCCTACAATTCCTAAAACTCTAACTTTTCTCATCAGTTTCTTGTGTGGAACTTTGTCAAAGGCCTTTTGGAAATCTAAGTAGAGTATATATATTGCCCTACTATTGTCGTAAATACCAGCATGTTATGAAAAAACTCCAAGAGGTTTGATAGGCAAGATCTGTTTTGTCTGAAACCGTGTTGGCAGTTTAACAAGTTGTTTCTATCAATGTGATCCACAATTTGATTTGCAATTATGGACTCAAAAATCTTGAAAACGACCGACGTTAAACAGATTGGTCTATAATTTTCCGGTTCTTCTCTTGGACCTTTTTTGCAAAATGGGGGCACATTACCTAGTTTCCATCCTTTAGGTGCCTCTCTTTGTTCAGCACTTTTTCTGTAGAGTTTATATAGGTGAGGAACTATCTCCCATTTTAGCTCTAATTTCTCTTGGATGAATCCCATCCGGGCCAGGAGATTTGAACCTGTTGAGTTTGTCTATTTTGTTTTTAATGTCCTCTTCTGTAAATATTATATGGCCAACGGTTCTGCCCCTTCATTTTTAATAGCAGGTTCCGGTATTAAGGTAGTGTCTTCAATTGTGAAAACGCTAGTAAAAAATTTATTCAATAACTCTGCTTTTTCCAAGTCGGAGTTCACCAGGTTACCTCTGTCGTCCCTTAGGAGACCTATGCTATTTTTTATTGTTTTCCCTAGTAGTGCATACAGCTCCTCATCGGACATTTGTGATTGGTGGGGAGGTCTGTACACTAGTATTAGAGTTATATCTTCTTCCCTAGACTGTTTATATTGATGCCAATCACTTCTTGCATGGTTGTAATTTTACACTCATTTGGACTGAGGTGGTCCCTAACATATAACATAACGCCTCCATCTTTTTTTTATTGAGTTTATCTTTTTTGAACAATTTATATCCAGCTATCTGGTACTCTTCTACGAAGTCTCTTATTGCCTCTTGTATCCATATTTCTGTGATACCTATTATGTCCAATTCTTCACTTGCTACCAATGCTTTGAAGAGAGAGAGAGAGAGAGAGAGAGAGAGAGAGAGAGAGAGAGAGAGAGAATCTTAACCCTTTTAATAGTACAAAGGAGAGAGAGGAGAGAGAAAAAATTCTCAATCTTCTTATATACAAGAACGGTCTCAGAGACTGAGAGGGGGGAGGGGGATGGATTCCCGACAAATACCTTTGAACATCGCTATAACAACACAGGGCAAAGTAGCACAAAATTCCTCTTCTCTTTGTGATCAGTGGCCCATTTGATGCTCAGTCTCCTACCCCTCCTCCTCCCCTTCCCCTTCCTTTACCCCTGACCCACCTCACACACTTTTTTTTTTCTTCTTAAGGACCAAAAAGGGTGCCTCTTACGCCTACGTAGGCAAGGGAAACTTCTCTATCACATCAAATTCACAACATTTTCTCCCTATTTCCCCTGTAGTTTCTTTTTACCCGTGCTAACCCGCCCCGTCCCCAGCCCCGCGTTTTCTAAACGCCTAAGCTGTCAGTTTTATGTACACACTACGTTTCAATTTAGAAATAAGTAAATAAATAACACACATATATACAGGTATATACGTATATACACATTACACGCGCATATATATTTATTATGTAATACACACACACACACACACATATATATATATATACTATATATATATATATATATATATATATATATATATATATATAGGGATATAATATACATAGTGTGTGTGTGTGTTAGCATGCAATCACATGTTCAATTGCTGTTCCATATGATTCACTCTATACACTCTGGAACGTTTTAACGTTTCTGTTTACATTTTCAAAGGTAGTATTTAATATTTAAATATAAAAAAAGGGCGATGAAACAAAAAGGAAGAATAATTAATCGATCAGTTGCAAGGATCTGTGTTTCAAGAATGATGCAACTTGTCCTGTGCTATTTCAACAGGTTTGTTTTCAGCCATTAACGGAAGTCCATCAACAAATTTACTTCATTATTATTATTATTATTATTATTTATTATTATTATTAGTATTATTATTTTATTATTATTATTATAAGGTAGGAGACCCTCTCTCAAATAATAATAATAATAATAATAATAATAATAATAAATAATAATAATAATAATAATAATAATAATATATTTTTGTTAAAGAGGATGGCAGCATCAGTGGAATTGATTTTATATATATTCATTTCTTCTTATTACTTTCTTCTCATCAGGGCTGATATTTGATAATAGCTGGCCGATGTTCATATTCTGGTTAAGGAAATGTTTTTAAAAAATATTGATTTATTTATATGATAACTAAAAGTATGGACGCTGTAGAGTTTACAAATCGTAGTCTGGAATTCCAACTTTTCCAACCGTATCTTCGGTTCATTTTCAAGGAAGGGTGAGCTTGAACTGATTGGAAATGAACCGAAGATACGGTTGGAAACGTTGGCATTCCAGACTACTATTGGTAAACTCTACGGCGACCATACGCCACTTCTAGTTATCATATAAATAAATTAATATATTTTTTTTGAAGACATTTCCTTAACCAGAATATGAACATCGCCCAGCTATTAGCAAATATCAGCCCTGATGAGAGGAAAGTAATAAGAAGAATTGAATATATATAAAATCAATTCCACTGATGCTGCCATCCTCTTTAACCAAAAATATTATTATTATTTTTTTTTTTTCTTCCAAAACAAGAACCCTATTTCCATGACAAACGCCCACATCAATCGGGAAACTATGCTATTCTCTGTCCCAGCACTGTAAAATCATGGACATGGTTTGAAATTTTGCTGCTTAAAGATAAAAATCTTAGGAAGAGACTGTCCTTTTAAACTTAATGAAAGCATATATCATACAGATGAAGAAATGCATCTGAAGTAAATCTGTATGAAGTCATAAGATCCAGCTAAGACAAGAAACAGACGATAAAACAGACCAACGTTCTTTGAACCTCAAAGACTAATGTGACAGAATTGCATCGTAATTTGATTTGTCATTGAGGGTTTATAACGTGAATAACCTTTATAAAGAATGTATGATGTTCCACCTCGGATAAATGGATGTACACTCAAGCTTATTCAAAGTTCTAACCCCGACGGAATTCAAATATGCATAAGCTGCGAGATGAGAGCTAGCTTACATTTCTTAACAAATAGAATTGCAAGATTCCCTCTAAAACTGGAATTATTTTTGCACTTATAAACGCGCACTATGAAAGCAGATATAATCGAGAAGTAGAGTAATTTACACTTATGTAAACAATTTCAAACCTTAACAACTCGGGAAAGAACTGGAAGAGCTTACATTCATGTAAACTGTACAGGAAAACCAAGAGCTGGAATGACTTGAGAACTAAATGAGATAACTTAAAACACCCACCCTCACGTTACTCTTTTGTCTTTTTTCTTTTCATTCAGAAACAGCTATAGTTTCGACGAGGGTATCAGGTGTCAAGAGACATGAAAAGGCTGTCAAGGAACTGCCTTCGGAATAAGAGGGCTCTGGAAAGAGAGAGAAACCCGAAAACGAAATGACCTCTCTGGGAAAACTCGTTAAGCTATAGTATGTCCCTTTCACTTTGAAGCTTTCATAGGAAAACTATATTCGAGGTGCTAGCAATGAGACGATTACTGAAGAAAACAGATAACACCAGTGTTTAGGCTACGCAAGAGAATAATTAGTCTTACACCTCTGCGCACTAAATTTAGAACACGAAATTAAAATGTTAAATAATGAAATTAAAATCTGTTTTTTTATACACGGCGCTAACAGCCTTCAGACTCTGATGTGATCATCAATGAATTTCAGTAGAGCTCGAGAATCTAACTTTCCGGAACTATCTCAATACCTAAAACACTATGTATAATAGTTAATAGTAATAATTAATAATAATAATAACTCAATAACTAATAATACTAATAATAATAATCCAATTAATTATTAATTATTATAATTTTTTTTTCTTTTTTTTTTGTCTATCACAGTCCTCCAATTCGACTGGGTGGTATTTATAGTGTGGGGTCCCGGGTTGCATCCTGCCTCCTTAGGAGTCCATCACTTTTCTTACTATGTGAGCCATTTCTAGGATCACACTCTTCTGCATCAGTCCTGGAGCTACTTCAGCCTCTAGTTTTTCCAGATTCCTTTTCAGGGATCTGGGATTGTGCCTAGTGCTCCTATGATTATGGGTACGATTTCCACTGGCATGGCATATCCCATATCCTTCTTATTTCTATTTTCAGATCTTGATACTTGTCCATTTTTTCCCTTTCTTTCTCTTCAACTCTGGTGTCCCATGGTATTACGACATCAATGAGTGATAATTTCTTCACGTCTGGTCTATTTGCACGTATCACCCTATCTGTTCTGATACCATAGTCCCAGAGGATCTTTGCCTGATCGTTTTCTATCACTCCTTCAGGTTAGTGCTCGTACCACTTATTACTGCAAGGTAGCTGGTGTTTCTTGCACAGGCTCCAGTGGAGGGCTTTTGCTATTAAATCATGCCTCTTTTTGTACTGGTTCTGTGCAAGTGCCGGACATTCACTTGCTATGTGGTTTATGGTTTCATTTTCTTGCGCCGCTGCTATCATTCCTTCAGTTTCCTTCTTGAGCTCTCCTCTCAGTAGCCATTGCGACGTGGCATCGCTGGCTAGTTCTTTAGTCTGTCTCATATATTGTCCATGCATTGGTTTGTTGTCCCATTCCCTCTGTTCTGTTTGTACTTCTCCTGTCTCTGTATTTTATTTCTGGGTCTTCTACTTTTATTCAGTCCTTCTTCCCATGCACTCCTGAGCCACTCGTCTTCACTGGTTTTCAGATATTGCCCCAGTGCTCTGTTCTCGACGTTGACGCAGTCCTCTAAGCTTAGTAGTCCCCTCCCTCCTTCCTTTCGTGTTATGTATAATCTGTCCGTATTTCCTCTTGGGTGTAGTGCTTTGTTTATTGTCATATGTTTCCTCGTTTTCTGGTCTATGCTGCGAAGTTCTACCTTCGTCCATTCCACTATTCCCTATTCCTGTGCTGCATCTAATTACTGGCACTACCCATGTGTTTATGGCTTTTATCATATTTCCGGCGTTGAGTTTTGCCTTGAGTATCGCCTTGAGTTTCTGTGTATATTCTTTCCTGATCGGTCCTTACTTCTTGGTGTTTTATACCCCTCCTTCCATTCCATGTTTTGTATCCCGTCTCATCTATGTTTTGATGTTGTTCCCATCTGGTAGTTTTATCCTTTCAGTCCTTGTTATTTTGCCCTTTTGTATGTTGACTAAGGCACATTTTTCTATTCCAAACTCCGTCCTGATGTCCCCAGATACAATCCTTACAGTCTGGATTAAGGTACTGGATTAGGGTATCTATTCCCTTGATGCTCTTACCATACAGCTTGATGTCGTCCATGATCATCAGATGGTTAATTCTGTTGCCGTTTTTCTTGAGTTATTATTATTATTATTTTTTTTTTTTTTTTTTGCTCTATCACAGTCCTCCAATTCGACTGGGTGGTATTTATAGTGTGGGGTTCCGGGTGCATCCTGCCTCCTTAGGAGTCCATCACTTTTCTTAATATGTGTGCCGTTTCTAGGATCACACTCTTCTGCATGAGTCCTGGAGCTACTTCAGCCTCTAGTTTTTCTAGATTCCTTTTCAGGGATCTTGGGATCGTGCCTAGTGCTCCTATGATTATGGGTACGATTTCCACTGGCATATCCCATAGCCTTCTTATTTCTATTTTCAGATCTTGATACTTATCCATTTTTTCCCTCTCTTTTCTCCTTCAACTCTGGTGTCCCATGGTATTGCGACATCAATGAGTGATACTTTCTTCTTGACTTTGTCAATCAACGTCACGTCTGGTCTGTTTGCACGTATCACCCTATCCGTTCTGATACCATAGTCCCAGAGGATCTTTGCCTGATCGTTTTCTATCACTCCCTCAGGTTGGTGCTCGTACCACTTATTACTGCAAGGTAGCTGATGTTTCTTGCACAGGCTCCAGTGGAGGGCTTTTGCCACTGAATCATGCCTCTTTTTGTACTGGTTCTGTGCAAGTGCCGGGCATTCACTTGCTATGTGGTTTATGGTTTCATTTTTCGTATTGCACTTCCTGCATATGGGAGAGATGTTATTTCCATCTATCGTTCTTTGAACATATCTGGTTCTTAGGGCCTGATCTTGTGCTGCTGTTATCATTCCTCAGTTTCCTTCTTTAGCTCTCCCCTCTGTAGCCATTGCCAATTGTCATCGCTGGCTAGTTCTTTAGTCTGTCTCATGTATTGTCTGTGCATTGGTTTGTTGTGCCAGTCCTCTGTTCTGTCTGTCTTTCTCCCTGTCTCTGTATATTTCTGGGGTCTTCGTCTACTTTTATTAGTCCTTCTTCCCATGCACTCTTTAGCCACTCGTCTTCACTGGTTTTCAGATATTGCCCCAGTGCTCTGTTCTCGATGTTGACACAGTCCTCTATACTTAGTAGTCCTCTCCCTCCTTCCTTTCGTGTTATGTATAGTCTGTCCGTATTTGCTCTTGGGTGTAGTGCTTTGTGTATTGTCATATTGTTTCCTGGTTTTCTGATCTATGCCTGCGGAGTTCTGCCTTCGTCCATTCCACTATTCCTGCGCTGTATCTGATTACTGGCACTGCATGTGTTTATGGCTTTTATCATATTTCCGGCGTTGAGTTTTGACTTAAGTATCGCCTTGAGTCTCTGCATATATTCCTTTCCCTGATCGTGTTCCTTCATCTCTTGGTGTTTTATATCTCCTCCTTCCATTATTCCCAGGTATTTGTATCCCGTCTCATCTATGTGTTTGATGTTGCTCCCATCTGGTAGCGTTTATCCCTTCAGTTCTCGTTACTTTGCCTTGCCTTTTTGTATGTTGACTAAGGCGCATTTTTCTATTCCAAACTCCATCCTGATGTCCCCAGATACAATCCTTACTGTCTGGATTAGGGTATCTATTTCCTTGATGCTCTTACCATACAGCTTGATGTCGTCCATGAACATCAGATGGTTGATTCTGTTGCCTCTTTTCTTGAGTTGGTACCCGGCATCCATCTTCTGTAGTACTTTTGTCATGGGAATCATGGCTACTACGAAGAGTAGTGGGGACAGTGAGTCGCCCTGGAAGATCCCTCTCCTGATATTAACCTCTGCTAGTCTTATTCCAGAGCTAGTAAGTATTGTAATTCCAGTTGCTCATTGTATTTTTGAGGAAGCTGATGGTGTTTTTCCTCTGCCCCATATATTTTCAGGCATTCTATTAGCCATGTGTGTGGTATCATGTCGAAGACTTTCTTATAGTCTATCCATGCCATGCTTAGGTTGGTTTTCCTTCTCCTACCGTTCTTCATTACCATTTTGTCTATCAGGAGCTGGTCTTTTGTGCTCCTACACTTCCTTCTGCAGCCTTTCTGTTGGTGGGGGAGGTGTTTTGTCTCCTCTAGTAGTTGTATAGCCTTTCTTTCTGATGATACCTGTTAGTAACTTTCACATTATTGGTAGGCAGGTGATAGGCCTGTAGTTACTGGCTATATTTCCCTTACTCTTGTCTTTTTGTACTAAGGATGTTCTTCCTGTGGTCATCCATTTGGGTGCTTGGTGATTTGAGATACAATGCTGGAGTTGTTCTGCTATTTGTGGGTGTAGGGCCTTGAAGTTTTTGAGCCAGTATCCATGGACTTCATCGGGACCTGGGGCTTTCCAGTTTGGCATTTTCTTTATTATTATTATTATTATTATTATTATTATTATTATTATTATTATTATTATTATTATTATTATTATTATTATTATTTGTACTTAGTAAGCAGACCCTCTCTCAAGCATACTTTATTAAAAGTAATGGCTACTTCAGCAGCGTTACACTTGTTGAGACTCTTCTCTATTTTGCGAATAGCGGCTTTTTCCGTGCTACTTAAACAGGCTAGTAGCGCGCCTATAGAGGTCATGGTCAAATACAGGGTCAAAATAGGTGTATATATTTGAATTTTACATATAAACTATGATACCATAGACATCAAAGTCATTAACGATTTTCTCTTTCTCTCTCTTTCTTGAAGTAAGCCTACGTCTGGAGCTGCCAGACATCCTTGGGCTGGGAAGCTGACGGTGGACTGATCTTGGTGCGGTGTCCGTCCTCCTTATATCTGTGGTTGACAGCAGGGTGTCTGCCCCATGCTTGTCTCCTATTGGCTGGTGGCGGTGAGTCTTCGTTTTCATTGGTTGCCTGAGCCAGGTCTCAAGCCACTTTCTTCGAGCCGATGGTTGCGTTGCAGCATATCCTGCAGCCGCCTAGACCTCCTGAGCGGTGCTGTAACGTTGATGGGCGTTGCGCTACGCTGTGGGAGGTCACGGCCAATTTGATTTCCATCGGCTGCAGGAGTACCTCGTTCGGGGGTGTTGTCTTCCGTGGAGTTGTCGTGATCGGTGGTGTCATTGTTGGTGGCAGGTCTTCTCATACTCGTAGGGAGGAGAAATTCTTCCTGCGTTGTATTCAGTGTAGGTTTTCTTTGCTGGATGAGGAGCGCCTCCAACAGGCGCAACCGACAGGCATCAGGGGCCTTCCCGATGATTTTCGTGTTCTGTATGATGACATCCCAGGAGATGGCCTCCTGATGTTTGGTGCAAGCGGGATTCTTGATAGCCCCCTCTTGGGCGTGGCACGAGTCTCTTCAAACAGTCGCAATGGTAGTCATACCTACGTAGGCGCCGTGCATTCGCGGACTGGGCATGTATACTGGTACACTACATGCGTCTGCTTCAGGGGTTCTCGTACCTGTGGAGAGGGGTTATTTTTCACGATAAGATCGCGCGTCCTTCAATTCTGGTAATATATGATTAAGTCGATATTCTTGGTGTCGTCAGTCGGGGATACATTTTCAGAAATAATTTTCTTAATGGAGTCCTCTTCTTCACGGTAATGGGAACTCATGAAGGTTTTGTAGTACAGCTTGATATTATCCTGGGGCGGGGCTGCAGCTCTCATACCGTACCCATTTCTCCAGGGCTGTGTGGACTTCCTTGCTGATTAATTTATTTGAGTACCCGTTTTTCACAAGTACTTGGGAGGCGCGGTCAAGTCCCTGGTGAGTGTCCTGCCAGGTCGAGCAGTGGGAGAGGGCCCTCCTGACAAAGGCCCTGACAGTGGTGCTTTTGAATCTGGCGGGGCACTCACTGTCTCCGTTGAGGCAAAGTCCTAAATTGGTCTTCTTTGTGTAGACTGAAGTACGGAGACCGTCTTCCGTCTTGCTTACAAGGACGTCGAGGAAGGGGAGCCGATCATCGGAGCTGTGTTCGACTGTGTAATTGAGCACACTACACTGCTGATATGCTTGACGGAGGGCTTCTACCTCATCCTCGGCGTCGACTTGCACAAAGATGTCGTCAATATAACATCCATATCTGCGGGGTTGCTGCATCCTGGCGAAGACCCGTTCCTCCACGGTGCCCATATAAAAGTTAGCAAAGAGGACCCCCAGTGGGGAGCCCATCGCCACGCCGTCCTTTATGCAAAACATCTGGCCACGGTGGGTAAAGAAAGAGGCCTTCTTCGTGCAGATCTCCAGCAGCATACGGAGCAAGGCTTCCAGTATGTTGAGGGGCGTTGTCGACTGATTCCTGTATACACAATCAAGGATTATATCTATGGTTTCGTCGACAGGCACGCTCGTAAATAGGGACTCCACGTCCAGCGAGGCGATAATCCCGGTACCAGGGGGGTCCTTGATTCAAAAGCACCACTGTCAGGGTCTTCGTCAGGAGGGCCCTCTCCCACTGCTCGACCTGGCAGTACGCTCACCAGGAACTCGACCACACCTCCCAAGTACTTGTGAATAATGGGTACTCAAATAAATTAATCAGCAAGGAAGTCCGCACAGCCCTGGAGAAATGGTACGGTAGTGAGAGCCCGCAGCCCCGCCCCCAAGATAATATCAAGCTGTACTACAAAGCCTTCATGAGTTCCCATTACCGTGAAGAAGAGGACTCCATTAAGAAAATTATTTCTGAAAATGTATCCCCAACTGACGACACCAAGAATATCGACTGAATCATATAGTACCAGAATCGGAGGACGCATGACCTTATCGTGAAAAATAACCCCTCTCCACATGTATGAGAACCCCTGAAGCAGATGCATGTAGTGTACCAGTATACATGCCCAGTCCAGGAATGCAGCAGCGCCTACGTAGGTATGACTACCATGAGACTGTCGAAGAGACTCTCGTGCCACACCCAAGAGGGGGCTATCAAGAATCCCGCCTGCACCAAACATCAGGAGGCCATCTCCTGGGATGTCATCATACAGAACACGAAAATCATCAGGAAGGCCCCTGATGCCTGTCGGTTGCGCCTGCTGGAGGCGCTCCTCATCCAGCAAATAAAACCTACACTGAATACGACGCAGGAAGAATTTCTCCTTCCTACGAGTATGAGAAGACCTGCCACCAACAATGACACCACCGATCACGACAACTCCACGGATGACAACGCCCCCGAACGAGGTACTCCTGCAGCCGATGGAAATCAAATTGGCCGTGACCTCCCACAGCGTAGCGCAACGCCCATCAACATTACAGCGCCGCTCAGGAGGTCCAGGCGGCTGCAGGATATGCTGCAATGCAACCATCGGCTCGAAGAAAGTGGCTTGAGACCTGGCTCAGGCAACCAATGAAAACGAAGACTCACCGCCACCAGCCAATAGAAGACAAGCATGGGGAAGGCCCCCTGCTGTCAACCACAGATACAAGGAGGACGGACACCGCACCAAGATCAGTCCACCCTCAGCTTCCCAGCCCGAGGATGTCTGGCAGCTCCAGACGAAAGCTCGCTTTAAGAAAGAGAGAGAGAGAGAGATAAAAATCGTTAATGACTTTGATGACTATGGTATCATAGTTTATCTGTAAAATTCAAATATATACACGTATTTTGACCCTGTATTTGACCATGACCTCTATAGGCGCGCTACTAGCCTGCTTAAGTAGCACGGAAAAAGCTGCTATTCGCAAAATAGAGAAGAATCTCTACAAGTGTAACGCTGCTGAAGTAGCCATTACTTTTGATAAAGTATTATTATTATTATTATTATTATTTAAAAAAAATTTTTTTTTGCTCTATCACAGTCCTCCAATTCGACTGGGTGGTATTTATAGTGTGGGGTTCCGGGTTGCATCCTGCCTCCTTAGGAGTCCATCACTTTTCTTACTATGTGTCGTTTCTAGGATCACACTCTTCTGCATGAATCCTGGAGCTACTTCAGCATCTAGTTTTTCTAGATCCTTTTCAGGGATCTTGGGATCGTGCCTAGTGCTCCTATGATTATGGGTACGATTTCCACTGGCATACCATAGCCTATTCTTATTTCTATTTTTAGATCTTGATACTTATCCATTTTTTCCCTCTCTTTCTCTCAACTCTGGTGTCCCATGGTATTGCGACATCAATGAGTGATACTTTCTTCTTGACTTTGTCAATCAACTTCACGTCTGGTCTGTTTGAACGTATCACCCTATCCGTTCTGATACCATTAGTCCCAGAGGTCTTTGCCTGATCGTTTTCTATCACTCCCTCAGGTTGGTGCTTGTACCACTTATTACTGCAAGTAGCTGATGTTTCTTGCACAGCTCTAGTGGGGAGGGCTTTTGCCACTGAATCATGCCTCTTTTTGTACTGGTTCTGTGCAAGTGCCGGGCATTCGCTTGCTATGTGGTTTATGGTTTAATTTTTCGTATTGCACTTCCTACATATGGGAGAGATGTTATTTCCGTCTATCGTTCTTTGAACATATCTGGTTCTTAGGGCCTGATCTTGTGCCGCTGTTATCATTCCTTCAGTTTCCTTCTTTAGCTCTCCCCTCTGTAGCCATTGCCAATTGTCATCGCTGGCTAGTTCTTTAGTCTGTCTCATGTATTGTCCGTGCATTGGTTGGTTGTGCCAGTCCTCTGTTCTGTCTGTCTTTCTCCTGTCTCTGTATATTTCTGGGTCTTCGTCTACTTTTATTAGTCCTTCTTCCCATGCACTCTTTAGCCACTCGTCTTCACTGGTTTTCAAGTATTGCCCCAGTGCTCTGTTCTCGATGTTGACGCAGTCCTCTATACTTAGTAGTCCTCTCCCTCCTTCCTTTCGTGTTATGTATAGTCTGTCCGTATTTGCTCTTGGGTGTAGTGCTTTGTGTATTGTCATATGTTTCCTGGTTTTCTGATCTATGCTGCGGAGTTCTGCCTTCGTCCATTCCACTATTCCTGCGCTGTATCTGATTACTGGCACTGCCCATGTGTTTATGGCTTTTATCATATTTCCGGCGTTGAGTTTTGACTTGAGTATTGCCTTGAGTCTCTGCATATATTCTTTCCTGATCGTGTCCTTCATCTCTTGGTGTTTTATATTATTATTATTATTATTATTATTATTATTATTATTATTATTATTATTATTATTATTATTATTATAGGTAACTAAGCGTAATCCCAAGATCCCTGAAAAGGAACCTGGAAAAACTAGATGCCGAAGTTGCTCCAGGACTCATGCAGAAGAGTGTGCTCCTAGAAACAGCGAACATAGTGAGAAAAGTGATGGCCTCCTAATGAGGCAGGATACAACCCGGAACCCCACACTTTAAAAACCACCACTGTGATAGACCAAATAAATTAAATAAATAAATAAATAAGATTAAAAAAATAATAATAATAAAATAAAAGTTACAGTAATTTATATTCAGGTAGGAAATGAGGGTTAACCAAGCTCTCGAAAGCTCCGAACCATATTAAAAAATACTTAATAAATCCACCAAAACTGCTGAAATTCCTTCTCGCCAACCCAACCGATTTCTCACAAGACACTTTACTAACAACAGTCTCCGCACTTCTGTAATTAAGAAATCGCAGCTGCCTAGTTGCAACATTTGACGAAGCAGAAAATTCACAATTTCGTCTCTTCAGTGAGAACCACACACTGCATTTAATGAAAGAACATCTTAAATCTCATATGGGAAAAATTGTATTTAATTTGAAAAATAAAAGTTTTAATTCTCCTTCATAATTTTTTTAAACAAAAGTTTATGCACTTTGAATTTTCGATCGCATCGAAATACCGAATCGTTTCGTTAGAAGATTCGTACCCGAATTCGTTTTGCGGGAAAAATTCCTAAGCAAATTTACATACTTCACGGAATGATTCAAGTTAGCGTCCATTCAGCTTCGCATGGCGGTCCCAGAGGCAAAAATTCTCTCTTAATGGCGCGCGTGCGCATGAGAGAGAGAGAGAGAGAGAGAGAGAGAGAGAGAGATTTCTACTTTCTTAATCAATTCCATAAACTGAGCGCAATTCTGCCAAACAGACTATAACTCAGTTATCTGAACGACATCCTATTCTGGTCATTTTCCAAGGGAAAAGGATTAACAAACTGTAATAAACGATTTCTACTATATATTTTGAGTAAGGGTGAATAAAGAAACAAATAATGATTGAAACATTTGCCAGTAACTACTTAAATAAACTTCCCATTAACTGTAAGAAGTACTATCTTCAGTCATTTCCTTTGATACATAAGAGAACTAATTGGGAATTTTTAGTCAAAGCTATCTCACATTTAATTAAAAGCGATAATGAAATCTGTTTATATGAATGATGAGACCTTTCAGAATTATGGATACAGGAGAAACTCATATATTTCAATTATTCCTCGAAGGAATAATTAAAATCTGTCGCATAAAGAGAGAGAGAGAGAGAGAGAGAGAGAGAGAGAGAGAGAGAGAGAGAGAGAGAGAGAGAGATAACTGCTTTAAAAATATAAAGTATACAATCCACAAATACTTTTGAATTTATATGATCAATATCACCCATAATTCCAAACTATGCAAAGTAAAATGGTAATAAACAATCCATTACCATTAATAAAAAAAAAAAAAAAAACTGCATCAAAATCAATAATACCTACTTCAATTTTCCCTAATAATTCTTTCTTAAAGTCTTGCAAGTAGTATCTGACCTATGTCTTAAATCACTACTTTTCTCCAAGGCATGGGAGTATTTTAGTTATCAGTTCTCTTGTACTTACAAAGTTACCCACCGTCGCTACAATAAAAAAAAAAAAATAGCAGGCAAGCGTTTACTGGATCAACACGGGATTACAGCGTTGGGCAAAGGTTTATAGTTTTCGTGTAACCGACAGCTGTATGATAAAACCGCTTTCTCGCGGTTCTATTCAAAATACATTCACAATAATAAAAATGCTTACTTCTGATCTACGCCATCGTAAAAAAATAAGCTGAAACACAATCCTGAAGGAGGAACTTTAAGGTTATGTGCCCTGAAAACAAACATTGCCGACGCCCGTCAGGGGAAAAAAATCTGATATTCAGATAAAAAGAGAAAAAAAGAGACGACGATACCCAGAACTAAAAAAAAAAAAAAAAAAAAAAAAAAAAAAAAAAAAAAAAAATGAACAACTTTGGTCATTACTTCGGATATAAAATGTCGGGAAACATAAGTTTCACAGCTGTGATGGTCTTTTATTATGGGTTGGCTCAGGACTATGTCTACTTCCTTCTGATCTTGAAAAAAAAAAAGGGGGAGAGAGAGGAAAGGGCGAACAAAAGACTTCCTTTCCCGAAAATCTTTCATCTTTTTACCAAGGGCCGAGGCTTTTCGCACCCTTGGATTTGTTCTAAGTCCAATAAGACCTTTAATTTCTTCTTATTCTAAAGTACAAAAGCTTCGCTTTTCCAATCACGATTTTAAGGGGTTTCATTCTCTAGAGCTGAAAGGCGACTTAAATTGAAAATAATTCTACCAAATTTGTGTCTGTTAGATATAAACATCCTCAGCCGGCAAATATAAACATTGACAATGCACCACACACGTCTACAAGACCTGTATCCCTTCAAAAGAACCAGATGCTACTCTAGAATTCTGCGAAAACTTTAAATTTCTTTTACAACTCGGATGATTCTTCAGTCAAGAGAGTACCACCTACAGTGCGCCTTGTGGTACACGCTGCAGATAAATAAATCGTCCCTTCTCAGGCTCCAGCTGCATTTCTTTCTGCCATTTGACCTTCATCGGTTCCCTCTGGCCTCTTTTCAACCTTCTCAAACTTCACATTTCTCCACTTTCCACCTTTTGATGAAAAAATCATCATTCTGACCAAAATGTGACTTAAATGATTTAGTTAAGCGCTTTGTACAGCAATAATAATTCTATTCTGTTCTTGTTACAGTCATATTAACATTCCTCTAGCACATTATGTAAACAGAAACTTGCCTTCAAATTAGCTCGTTACTTTTAAAACTTTTCTTCCACATTCTAATTACTCCATAATATCCGAAAATGTTCTACCGCTTAATGTCTGTGCCTTTTCAAGTCACTCTTCCACAGTCCATCGCAATACAACATTCAAATTGTACTGCAACTTTCAAAATACCCAACCTAATCAAAATTACACCACCTCATTCAAATTACTCTCCCGCATGAAAATGACTGCTTTATAATCCAATTACTTCATCATGTTCAAATATTCTGTTAGATTCAACTAAGGCTTCAAAATTAAGATTAAAATTACATTAAGTCCAACTGTCTGTACGCAGAATTCTTTACCGAGTCATCAAAATGGCAAATTCTCACTTCAGGTTTTATTCACACGTATTGAAAATACTCCAACACATTCTAATTGCATCATAAAGATTAAATTACCCCTCCCACTTAAAACTACTGCACAAAGATCAAAACACACCAGCATGATTAATTGACTTTCACGCACGGAATTAACATCACCAAGTTCAAATGGTTCCAATTCACACCGCTACATCTCCAATTGTGTATAAGCAGAGTTCCCTGTCGCTAACCATCATGGTCGAGAACGCACGCATAACCCTCACCCCGCTACTTTGAAGTTTTCTTGACAGATTTGAAATAAATCAGCTGTACAAAATTACTCCAATAAATTAAAATTGTCTCTATTATGCGAAATTCCCTTCAGTATTTTAAATTTCCATATCCTATTCCAACTACTTCATAATGTCGAATTGCTTTGCCATACTTAAATTCTAATCTCTCTACGGAATTCCTTAATCACATCTAAATTACTTCAACAAGCTCAAACTCCAGTACCTTTATCAAATTCGTAACCCCTATCCAGGAGACTCAAGTAAGTACCATATTGATCCATGCATTCAATGAAAAAAAAAAAAGCCCAAGTAGCCTTTAATCTAATTTTCTCACTTCTTGAATTTCCCTTATTTCCTTTCGATATTCACTACTTGATTTCTTTTGTTTTTCTTAAGAAATTCCACATTTTCTTATTTTTACGTTTGTGAAAAAGCTTATATTTATACTTCCTTCCCCAGCACGTTTCAATTTCATGCTGTGTTTGTTATTGTTTTTATTTACACATTCCTCTATTTTTCTTTGTTTTTCCAAATATTTCCATTTCAATTCAACTGTCATTCTTTAGCGCAGACTTGCATTTCTCTTCGTTTATTTAAACAATTTTAACTTCAATCTTTGTTAGAAAAATACGTCAGATATAGCTTATCCTACGAGGTTTTGTATACACACACAACACAAATATTACGCCACTGATATAATCTCATACTGAATTCACTATACATTGGAAATAACTTTCACTTGATAGCCGACGGTCAAAGTAGACTGTCTATCGACGTTTCTAAACCAAAGACCATGGTTTGAATCCTGGCAGGGGACGGAGCAATTATCAATTATAATTCTCCTTGCTCGTCAATTATTTCCGAGGCAAAGCAGATTCCATATTATACACATCAAGCTTTATTTTATTTTTTACATATTAATTCTATCCTGTATAGACACGAAGCCTTTTTAAGTTTCTGATATTGCGAAAATACTTGATAAAATAAATAATAAACAAAACTTCACAAGAACAGAAAAACAGTAAAAATTGCGCCGAAGTTTTGCTGTCGCAATCGAGTTTTCTGTACCGTGTATAATAAAGGCCAAAGAAAATAGATCTACCTTTCGGTGGTGTCGGGATAATGGTGAATGAGCCGCGGCCCATGAAATTTTAACCACTGAGTGGTGGTGGCCTCTCTTATAACGTTGCCAGACGCACGATTATGACTAACTTTAACCTTAAACTAAATAAAAACAACTGAGGCCAGAGGGCTACAATTTGATATGTTTGATGATTGGAGGGTGGATGATCAACATACCAATTTGCAGCATTCTAGCCTCAAAAGTTTTAAAGATTTAAGGGCGGACAGAAAAAATGCGGACGGACAGACAAAGCCATCTCAACCATTTACTTTTACAGAAAACTAGACATATCAAGCATCCTATACTTTTTGCACATTAATTCTATCATGCACAGTTACGCAGCTACGAGAATTTTAAATTGCGCCATGACTTTATGGACATCCAATATTTATTCTATATATATATAAATAAATAAATAAATATATATATTATATTATTATATATAGTATATATAAAATATATGTATATATATATACATATATATATATATATACGTGTGTGTGTGTGTGTGTGTGTGTGTGTGTGTGTGTGTGTGTATGTGTAATGCCACAGACGAAAATGAAAAAGGACAAATGCCCGAGATCTTTCGGTCTTAACAACCCTTCACAAAAGTCAAGACTGATCAGATCAATGAGAAACAGTACAGGCAAGCTTATATAAACGGACATTACAGGGTTAACAAAATATCCAGGTCACTAACAGAAACGAAAAAACGCCCGTGACTAGATTATTTAAAGATTTAAAAGCAGCCACCCACACGTGGTCACAGTTAAGTTACCCAGAAAACAATACATTTTGTTTTAGGAACAAAGAGGCATATACAAATGGACAGTACAAAATTAGCGGCACGTCTTATGTACTTCGTGTTCAAGTTATTCATATTATATATATATATATCTATATATATATATATATATATATATATATATATAGATATATATATATATAAATAATATATCGATATATATCCAATATATATATATTTATATATATATATATATATATATATATATATATATATATATATATATATATATATATATATATTTATATATATATATATATATATATATATATATATATATATACTATATAGTATATATAGATATATATATATATATATATATATATATATATATATATATATATATATATATATATTATATATATATATATATATATATATATATATATATATATATATATATATATATATATATATATCTATTATATATATATATATTATCTATATATAATATATATATATATATATATATATATATATATATAATTAGAAAATATACACTATATATAAGGATGCTGTGGCTAGAGTATAAAACGTCTTGGATGATGTCTTTTGCCCGCAGCTTCTATATATATATATTCTATATATATATAGATATATATTAATATATATATAAAGTCTATATATTTATTTATATATATAATATGTAATGTTTTAAATATCCTATAAATATTATTCTCTATATATATATAGATATATCTATATAATATATTCTAGATATATATATGTCTCATATATATATATATATATATACATATTTTAATATATTATAGTATATATATATATATCTATTATATTAGATATATTATAATAATATAGATAAATATATATATATATCTATAGATCTATATATATATTATATATATATCTATATATATATATATATATATATATATATATATATATATAAATATATATATATATATATATATATATATATATATATATATATATATATATATATATATATATATATATATATAGCTGTGGGCAAAAGACATCATCCAAGAGTTTTATACTCTAGCCACAGCATCTTTATATATAGTGTATATTTAGAAATATATATATATATATATATATATTATATATATATATATATATATATATATATATATATACTTGCCTCAAATAAATGGTTGCGAAGACGGAAAGATCTCGGCATTTCTCGTCTTTTCATTTTCCTTCGTGGCATTACCTTTATTTATACATACCATCAAG
>NC_087205.1:78426503-78461724 GCF_015104395.2 Macrobrachium nipponense
CATTGTATTTAGATCTTATTTTCTTACACCAGAATAATCCTCCATCTTCTGCTGTCTCTCTAACTTCTCTCAATAGGCTACTATGGAGGAGTTATGGAGTTCCATTTGACAACGTCTGTGTGTGTGTGTGTGTGGGGGGGAGAAGAGAGAGAGAGAGAGAGAGAAGAGAGAGAGAGTGTAATTGTGCTGTATGGATAGTTAATGACTGAATTGGTTGTTGGTGGGTTCTGGGCTGTCTGCTGGTGCTGTTGATTGTTAGAGTTCTGTGTTTTTAGTGTTTTTTTCAGTTAGTCTTTGGTGACAGCCTGGGATAGGTAGTAGTGTTGGAGGAATCTATTGAAGGCATTGGAAGTTGATGGAGTTTTGTGTTTTATTTGGTGTTGTTAAGTTAGTGTTTTTGTTTAGAGTTGTTGTGCCTGTGCTGTTGTGATTTTTTGTGTTGTTTGTGCAGTGGTCTTTTGTTGTTATATGTGAGGTTGTGTTCCTCAGTTGGTTGTTGTGTTGTTAGGTTGTGGTTATGTTCCTTGGTTGGTTGCTGTGTTGTGGTTGTGTTCCTTGATTGTTGTTGTCCTTGGTTGTTGTGTTGTTGGGTTGTAGTCCTTGGTGTTGTTGTGTTGGGTTGTGGTGTCGTGGTTCTTGGTTGTTGTTGTTAGAGTTGTTGTTGGTGTCCCAGTGACCTTAACCAGCGGACAGCACAGGATAGCCCGGAGTAACTGGATTGATTGGTAAGTACATGTGTTTTGAGAGTTTTTTTGTTTTATGTTTTGTGTAGTTGTAGGTCAATTGTCCTGCGTGTATGCTGTAGTGTGTAGAGGAAAGTGTGACTGGGGTGGATTTGGCAGCTAAAGTGATTAGGTTAATGTGGGGGCGGGGGGAGATTTTGCCAGCTTGTTTTGCAGCTTGTTATCCCGCCACAATAACTCCATAGACAGCAGATCTTTGTCTCACGCGAACTTTTGCAACCAAACCACTCTCTCCTGCTTGTACGTATATTCCAATACAACTTCCACTTTCATAAAATGACCCAGCAAATTACTTCCTTTACTATGCAACATGAACACGTTCCAAAACTCTCATGTTATGCTCATAACCTTTCCTTTATAAAAGTTGAGCGTTTAAAAACATTGATTATGCATTCTGTGACGTAATCACTACTGTAGCTGCCATACTACTTAATCTCACTTGCAATCTCTTCTACTAATGACTCCTTTTCATTCATCAACCTCTCAATTGCCTTGTAACGCAGTCAACAGCATCCATAACTTCGTACAGAAACTACAGGCATCACTGAATATGAACAACTTGGTAAATGTGCCCTACTTTTACTAAGTTTAAAATACAATGCTAACTCATATATTACTTTTCATTTTAGTGCTCCCTGAATGTTAATAAATATGGATACAAATTCCTGCCAGTCAAAAAATATCCTAATTTTAAGTGTGTACTGAAATGTACTCATGACATCAAAGATGAATGTAATTTGTTAAACTTTCTATATTCTAGCATAATTAGTGATAAACTATATACAAAACTAGAAAGATGATTTATCGCAGATTTATATGGTGAAAAGAAAACATTTAATCATTAATTTTCCTTTAGCAAATATTCTTTCATGGAACAGAACTATTTGGCTTGTCTAACTTTAATTTGTCACTTTGACTTTTTATTCTTTTTACTTTTATTATTTTTCTCATTTGAACATACTTCGATAAATGACATCTAGCTTTGCAATGACACCAAATAAGTATTCCAGTGTTAAACAAACTTTATAAAAACACCCACACATACAGTATATACGATGCTTATGTATATAAATATAAATATCTATTACGTATATATATATTATAAACATGAATATATCCATACATGCATATATAATATATATATATATATATATATATATAAATATATAGAATATATATAATATATATATATAATATATATATATATATATATATATATATATATATATATATATATATAATGAATATATATATATAAATATATATATAATATATATAGTAGATATATATATATAATATACATAAATACTAAATGTTCGAATATGTGTGTCTACATTACTGCCCGTCACTAAGCTAAAATGATACATGCAAAAAAGACGAGAATTAACGTTGCTAATTTTTTTCTTACACGGACGAAAATTAGCGCAATTTCCTAGAATGGTTTTTCCCCTGTGGTTTAGGAGAATGCAAATCCCCCAATCTTGCCCCGGTATGAAGCAAAGGAAATGGGTCGTCATCTACACGCCTTGCAGCGACGAACTCTTTCTTTTTGACTCTCTTTTTGCGGTCTTTTTCATTATTCATCGGTCATTGCCTTTGATCCCCTGATGCTTGAACTTCGAACGCACCAAAGGCCTTCCGTTTATCATTAAATTGCTTTCACTAACCTTCCCAGGGCGATGGATCTCGAATTAAAATATTGTTTGAGGATGTTTCACCATTGCAATGACCACGGGCTTCTTGATCCAAGTCCAGCGTCCGAACGCTCCGGTCTCCGGCTTCGCATGGATGAATTCACGTTTCTCGCGGCCAAATTCAGTTCTGCGTCGAAGTTGTTGGAAATGTTTTATGGAAAGGTACAAATGGACTGAACCGCAGTCAGAGGGCATAAAAGCATACAGGGCTCTTGTTCTTAATTAGGTCTGATGGCAACCGGAGCCACAGTTGGTGCCAGAACGCGACGATGTGTCAAAGCTTCTCAATAAGGACGCGCGCCATTGTGTAGGTCCTCTGTCATGGAAATGGCCAAAGAGATGCGACGGTTAAGGTATTCATTTAAAAGAGAGAGAGAGAGAGAGAGAGAGAGAGAGAGAGAGAGAGAATGTCAAAATATTTCCAAGCCGGAAATAAAGTGTAGTTCGTTATTTGGACTAGCTGCCCACTGGATGAACACGGTATTGGAATATGTATGTATATATAGGATTACGTATCTTAAGGGATATATTCAGCATTGTACTTTTCTGAGAGAGAGAGAGAGAGAGAGAGAGAGGAGAGAGAGAGAGAGAGAGAGAAGTCGAAACGGCAAAATGTTGTCAGGATATCAGAAACATACTAATCCTTTTTAACAACCTGTCAAAACATACTAATCCTTTTCAATAACTTGTTCAAGGACACAATTACTCTAAAAAGCCCAAGGAACATTAAAAGAAACTTCATTGCCTTAAAGCAATAAAATAGGTCGAGTCAGCAGCTCTGAACCTACAACTTCGTCTAAAGAAACAGGGTAGCCATATGGGGATTCAACACAGAGAGCGAAGAATACTGTGTGATCTGAGAGGTCTTTGTTCTATCTCGAGACATCCACACCAGAGACTGCAGGGTAAGGAAAGTCATCAGTGCACCATTCATAGAATATTATATAATAGAATACACAATGTCGGCCCAATGCCAAGCGCTGGGACCTAAGAGGTTATTCAGCATGGAAAGGAAAACTGAGAGTAATCGGTTACAAAGGTGTAACAGGAGGAATACCTTGCAGTTGCGCTACGAAAAAATTGTTAGAAGAGGGTGGAAAGTATAATAGGTGAAAGTATATGAAAGGAGGTACAGTAAAAGGAATGAAGGGTGTTGCATCTGGGGGCAAAGGGAACGCTGCAAATAACCCTAAGTAATGCTTACAGTGACGTCAGTGCATGCATGTGAGATGCACTGACGTCACTGGCCTTCTACGGGTACCATTCATGTACCATGATACATCCTTCATCGGATGTGATGGCTACCTAAAGATCTCAGCTACACTATCTAAATCAAATGATAACTGGACCTTATAAAATCAAGAGGCCATGGCATGATCTAACAGCTCGATTGGGTTTCTGGTGTCAACCACAATTATTTTGATAATTCTAAGATTTCATTTTTCTCGGCGATATAGGGAAATGCATTCAGTTACAGGAAAGGAGGTGAAACTTATAGGTAGTTGTACCTTATGAATGAACATTAACCGCGTAATTAATACATAAAAACAACGACTAATGAATCCATAGCCTGCGTTTTAAACTCTCACTGACTGATTTCGATGGATTACTGTTCAAAATCAAGCAAAACAGAAATCCAAAGAGAGATAACTGAAAAGAGTAAAAATTTAATCGCTTGTTGTCGTTCATTCCTATAACAAACTATATTTTAAAATTCTCAGCTATCGGTTTTTTTCCTTTTTTTTTTTTTGAGGAAGGGGGTGGGGGGACTTTTTCTTGTCTGAGGCTAGGGGTAAAATTGGTGTGTGTGTGTGTGTGCATAAAAAAAGTTAAACCTTAAAAAACTTTTACGAAATGAGTTTTCACTAGAACTCACCCTAAAAAGCACTAAATTGAAATAGATGTCTCGTTACCTAATCAACGCCATATCAGGTATTGATGAGCATAAGGCTATTTGGTTGGTGGGCGGGTGGGCGTAGAAGTTATGGGTTTACTTGAAAGTCCTTCGTAAATTCTTTATCTAACAATCTAAATATCACCTAATACGTTAATTAATAAGGTCCATTCCTCAGCTTCCACCTTCTCTCTCTCTCTCTCTCTCTCTCTCTCTCTCTCTCTCTCTCTCTCTCTCTCTCTCTCTCTCTCTGTCATGCCTTGGACAGAGATGCAGATCCAAAGTCATCGCATTGTATCAAATGGAGCTTGACGGAAGGAGAGAGAGAGAGAGAGAGAGAGAGAGAGTACGTGATATCAACGACACTCAAATAAAGCACTGCTAATGAAAGCCGCGTTGCCATGGCAACGAACTTTAATGCAATCTAGACGCCAAATGCAAAAGCCAGTCGCCCTTCCTTCCTCTCGCACGACGAAAAATAACTTGCAGATTAAGTCACTTTCTTATTGCTCTCTCTCTCTCTCTCTCTCTCTCTCTCTCTCTCTCTCTCTCTCTCTCTCTCTCTCTCGGCTGTCTGAAAGCATAAATTTTCGGGGCCGTGCTCTTCAATAATCGATGCTTTTACCGAGGAAAAAGAAGAAAAGAGCTTAAGTTAATTCATCACTTAAGCCCGAGAAGGGAAAAGTTAAGAAATTTCGTGGAAGAGATCAAATTACATTGCTGGGGATTGGCTCTTTCCTCTGGGTATTGTTCTCTACATGGCTCTTCTGTAGGATCCGCATGGGTCAAAATTACGTAGGATCCTCATGGGTCAAAATAACGTCAAATAAAAGAGGCGTTCAAAGAATGAACAATTATTATTATTATTATTATTATTATTATTATTATTATTATTATTATTATTATTATTATTATTATTATTATCATTTCTAATTTTTATTGTTGTGCTTTACCTTTGATCACTCTCTCAGTAAAAAAAGGGTCTCAGTGAAACCACCTCATTTCACCAATCAAAAATTCATATATTCTTTCGGTCATTTATTTCCTATTTTATGAATTTCAATACATCCTCAAACGCACCAAAAGACATAAATTTCATTGAACTAATGAACGTAAAAAAAATATTCTCTCTCTCTCTCTCTCTCTCTCTCTCTCATGAATATATTTCTCTCATTCTCATTTCGCAAATCTTCCTCTATTGAAATATCTGTTTCTTTATCATGCGTATGCCAAACGCACATCATTACTTTCTCTTTATACTATATATTCACCCATGTAAGTATGTACTTCCACTTCTCATCAGACAGCAACCCTCTCTCTCTCTCTCTCTCTCTCTCTCTCTCTCTCTCTCTCTCTCTCTCTCTCTCTCTCTCTCTCTCTCTCTCTCTCCAGAACAGGACTTCCCCTTTATCAGGAAGCGCTTTGCCAACTTCATCCAGATTTCATATTCTCAATTTTATGGTCTTTGGCAGAGTTTTTGATGTCTGACTTGCATTTGGAATTATATCGATACTCGCTATTCCGCTGCGATTTACTGAGAGAGAGAGAGAGAGAGAGAGAGAGAGAGAGAGAGAGAGAGAGAGAGAGAGAGAGATAGACTTAAACTGATGTATACATAAGTTTATATATTATATACATGTATAATTATATATGTATCTATACATAATATATATACACATTTATGTACTATATATGTATATATACATATATACATAAACATATGTGCGTGTGGTGTGTTTTGCAGCGATAGTTTCCACAATGATAAACAGGCCATCGATCAAAATAAAATACTAGGAAGATCCTGGCTACGTATAAGATTAATTGTTTCTCAAGTATGAAGTATCAAGTAATCATATTTCAAATGGAATTTTGTCAATATCTCGTGCTAACTCTCACACATCAACAAATACTCTATAACCCCGAAAATAAGTACGCAAATGATGTAACCGATGACAAAAAAAAAAAAAACTCAAAATTAGACTACCATTTAATCCTCACCAACATTTCAAAGATAAAGACGTAAAACAGACCCTAGATTGTAACTGCATAAAAAATTACTTTTGCAAAGAAAATTTCGAAATAAAATTCAATTTACCATGGCCAGACGGCGGTAGGTGCACCTTGCTAAGCAGTGATAAACCAAGTTCATGATGCTATAAATTAACATATACACCTTCCTATCCACTTTCAACATAGTCTCTTGGATAACGGTGATGTGACAAATAACTTAAATGTATTCTTTTTACTTTCATATGATTTAACTTCAAACCAAAATACTCAGGATTTTGTAATATCTGGGCAAACATTTTTCCATCTCCCTTGAAAGCATCAGGTACAAGAATTCAACTCCACTGAAACTGAAAAATGTAGTCGAGCGTCACGAATTTCCATTTTCCTGCCAGCAGGGTTTACGAAATTAACGCGGGACGAATGATGGATGTAGATGATACATTAATAGTTTGTGATAGGGAACAAGAGCTGTAAATACTAATAAAAGAGTTCAAAACTACATTGAAGTACGTTACAAGTAGGGTAAATGGAAGCTAGAAAGATGGAGCTGTGGGTGTCAGCGTGGATATGTCAGCAAATGCCGAGAGAAGACAAGAGTCACGGGAGAGGTAGAGGAAAGGTAGCAGGATCTCTGGAAAAGGTTGTAAAGACCAGTAGTGTCTAAGAAAGTTAACACTGAAATATATTTAGATAATTCTCGTGTACAAATCTGCTGTGGAACGGAAATAAAAAGAATGGAAGCTCTTATGATCGCCAAGCACACACTATATGTGGAACAAGACTGGGTGAAAGAATTAGTGGAACAAGACTGGTTGAAAGAATAAGTAATTTGGATACGAAGAAATCTGAAAAAGTGTTGTCATAAGTGAAACGATGAAACATTGATTTGAGTAGGTCTGGGCATGTGGAAAGAAGGGTAGGGGAAAAAACGTAACGTAAAGGTAACTGATTTATCATCACGACGGTCGAATATGCGCAATACATAGCTGTGAGTGGTACAAGAATGTGTCGAAGATAGTGTCGCTGTCATAGTGATGAGATCGCAATGTAGGTTTCTGAAATGCTTGATGCGATAAAGTTTCCTGCATAGGAGGTGATCGTCCTATGCAGCACTTACAACGAAACGTGACATGAACTAATGTGCATAACTTATTTTATTCCGTGAAACCATTTAAAACAAGCCTACCTACTGGGATGAAACACATGCAAATTCAAATATGCATATCTAAATATGAATTGTAAATAATATTCAAAGTGTTAAAAGTGGTAAAATTCCCTAAGAAAAATCAGAAAACTGTAAGTCCTTAATAAAAACTGCAGTGTGAAGAGTCAGTGATAAAATTTGTAGTAGTGGAGTTCCTGAAAAATAAAATCCTGAAACATAAGAGTGTGAAAAGTTCTTGATAAAATCTGCATTGTTGAAAGTCCCTTAGAAAAACTAGTGTTGATTATCCCTAAGTAAAGCTGAATCTTTGAAAGTTCATGAAAAATGCAGTACTGAAAGTCCTTGACTGAAACCGCGCTTTTTAAAGTTAACCGAGAGAAAAATTGTGATGTTGAAAGCGTCTCAGAAAAACGACAAGATGAAAAGTCTTTGCTAAAAACTACAGTGGTGCAAGTCCCTGAAAATTCAGTATTGAAAGACCCTGACAAAAACTGTAGTGTTGAAAGTCCTTTAGTGAAATCATAGCACTGGAATTCCATGGAAAAAAAAAAAAACACACACAGTGGTACAGACACTAGAAAAACCCACAATGTTGTCAGTCCCTAATTACAAACTACATCCTAGATAAACGCTGGAGGTTGAAAATCACAGGGAAAACAGCATTGCTGAAAATCCCAGATAAAAACTGGGGTATCAAAATTCCCTGAGAAACTCTGCAGTGTTGAAATATCCTAAACGATTGCTTTTTGAGAGCCAATGAGAAAATCATCAGCTTGTAAAGTCCCTAAAAATAAAAATGCAATTTCTAAAGCCCTTGGGAAAAAAAGCAGTGCTGAAAGTCCCTGAGAAACCCGCAGTTTTTGAAAATCCCTAAAGAAAATTGTTGAACGTCCCTAAAAACAATACAGCATAGAAAGCTCCTAATTAAAACTACAGTGTCGAGAATCACTGAGTAAAACTGTATTGTTGAAAGTTTCTGCAAGACCTGCAGTGCTCCAATTCCTAGAAAAAAAAACCGCAGTGGTAAAAGTCCCTGACCGACAGATAAGGATGCCTGTCACAAAACCAGTCTTAAAAACTCTTAAAAATTAAGTGTTTAAAATCCCTGAGCAAACCTGCAGTCTTTAAAGTCTCTGAAATTCCCTATGAAAATTCGCAATACTGAAAATCCCTGGAAAATTCATAGTGTTGTAAGTCCCTTTATGAAAACCGCAACATCGAAAGTCCTGTGAAAACCGCCAACTGCAGTCCATGACAAAGATAAGCTGCAGCCATTATAAGCAGCAGAGCATCTCCTTTAAGATTCCCGAAGCTCGAGATAAGAAAATACAAAGTAGCGAAGGTTGGGAGATCCATTAAGACCTAGTACTACGTTAATGGTTTAATGGCCTCCTTACATCAAATTAGTAAGACCAGACGGACTAACTTCACGGAGCCGACTTCCTTTCACTTCATTAGCCGAAGCGAACTGCTTGGTTTGTCATTAGTTCAGATTTTCCCCATAGATTAAGGACGACTTTGCTAGAATCATTCAAGCTGAAGTAGACGCAGTGCTTCAAATGCTGTATATAATGCCTTTTTATAATCTTTTAGAAGCGGCGTTAGTTTGAGACCAGTACCATGTACTGTTACGCTTTATATTTCACGTATGAGGATTTTCAGAATCATTGCGATCATCGATCCCTTTAATCAAGAGTTTCGGCGTGTGCTCAATGCCTGCTAAGTGTATATAACCGTGTGAATGAGCATGAATAAGATCATATTTGTCCAATTATGGAAAAAAAACACTGTAGTTAGTGATAATCTCCATGTTTAATGGTGAAATACGAGGAAAAAAAGCGAAAAGACGAATGGAGAGGCTATGGGAAAACTGATCGTTCATGGTATGAATACGTCTGTGAGAAATGTATTTGACCTTCTGAGAAAAAGGAGGAATACTGAGTAATATAATATAAAAATTCGCGAGGCCGGAAAACATACAAATAAGTTATATAATCTCCTTGACCTGGTGGTTGTAGTGATCGAGTTTTAGCTACCAAGTTTTGTTTTTTAAGAATAAAATTGAAAACACAGCTTCAGTTTTCTGCATAAGCACCGCGTCGCACCATCATTACTGTAGTGATTATTACTAGACTTTATATTTTCAATAGAATAACTATTGATGATATCACTAGATTAATAAACCCCAGATAAATAACAGTTCATCCGATCCGGTGCCTAAATCGGAATGAGTTGCACCTGAGAACTTTTTACTTTTGAGTATGAGATTTTGAAGATTGTAAATTGCTGCATCTCTGAATGTAAATTCCCGATATCTGAGAAAATTGCAATTGTTAAGCCAGTTTCCAAACAGGCCTTATTTCAAATTTATCTTGTATATTGGGTAAAAACGTAAAGAGTATGCGATCTTTGAACAATTCATAGCTTATATAAATACCGCAGTGTTTTTCCTGATTGCCAGTCTGCATACAGACAATTAATTATACTCCACTGAGAAAACTATAAGTTCAGTGGTAAATGACCTATTGGAAATGGTGGCTATAGATATGTATGGCATTTTGCTGGTCTTGGATCATGGCTATATCTAGTTATGTATGGCATTTTGGTGTTCTTGGATCATGGCTATATTTAAACGAAAATACGATCATTTAGAGGTGGTTGGTACGATATTTTGCCCTTATGTACCTGGTAACCCTACATAATAGTAAACACCGCCGACAACGGGGCAAGGGCAGCCGATCGTCATTGGTCAAAGCCAGGGTATACGTGACTGCTGCTTCACCCATGACAAGCCCATCAAATTGTCCTCATGGCTTCAAAGAAAGAGTCCTATGCGTTATATGCTAATTATTAACGGGTAAGTGGTTAATAAGGCGATACACAAACACCAAACGATTTAGACAAGAGGAGAAAGGTGACCTTTATAGGGATTATACTAGAATGACGAGTATGAAAAAAGATGTATACAAATATTTTGTTTATATCAAGGTATCTCTAACTTTTCAGACCAAGAATAAACTATCTCACTGATTAGCTGTAACGACCATTTTTAACAACTTGCCTATTCTACTGACCTCCTTACACACACACACACACACACACACACACATATATATATATATATATTATAAATTTCATTTATGTATTATGTGTATATTCATTATGTATGTACCATATCTGTCTATATATGTGTAAGCATACGGCATATGTATTTATATATGTTCTATCACCCTCTTCCCTGATGTCGAAGTATGAATAATAATGATGATGATTATATCATTAAGAAGAATAATGATAACAGTAGTGAATATTAATGTAATTATCATCATTATGATTAATAATATCATTATCAACACTTTATGTGGCCGTGTGCATTGGAAAAACAAAGTATGTTAAATAATGCATTTTTATTCATTAGCTACATACTGGTCTTTAATCACACAGACCCTAAGACCGTTTGGCAAATTTCGAGGCTATCAGAACGATAGATACTTCACATATTCTTGAAACTGCAGGGTAACAATTGTTTTCACAGAGACTGTTTAAGACTTGGTGCATATTTCAAATCAACAGGAACGTGGATTGCGCCAAGGAACTGTATTACAAAATTAATATTCTCATTTAATGCTCATTCCTTAATTGTACTCTACTTGGGAGTTCGAATGTGTGAAACAATAAAAGAATTCCATATACTACTGTTACTACTACCAACATCTGAGTCTTCATTCATAAAGTATATGGGCGGAGTATCTAGTAACGTATGTCACTACAGTATCAATGTGTGGGAGGATCTTTAGTAATGCCGTTATACTAGCCTCTTTGTACGAGCCTGCTAGATTTAGCCAAGTTTCCCTTTAAATTTCTTTGATTTACTCTGATAAGTGCCTTAATTATCAAGATTACACATCACTGCATATTTTTGCCAATTAGGCTGTGGATTCACATAGCTATTCCAAAATACGATCCATATCCGATGTTTTGGTGAGATTTTATCGACGAAAATCCATAAGACACGACCCTGAAATGCATAGTAGATACCATCAAGAATATAGTGTTTGTGAGGAAATGTCTTGATGAGAGTTCCATTAGGAATCTTGTCATTAACTGTTATAAACCGTCAAGGTTATTGTAACTCGGTGTACTAAAAGTCACTCAACGTACAGCTCAAGAAACTGCAGAAAATTATGAACAGAGCTACAAGACTAATAAAAGGTGTTGCTCCAAGGACAGGACCACCCCGGTTTTAATTGATTTGCACTGGTTTCTGCTGAAGGCCTGAATAATATTAAAGTTATATGTGTTTTCACCCATGAAGTTGTTACGACCGGCTCTCCTTGGCATTTCATTTTTATTTATTTGTTTTTATGGTGTTTTTACGTTGCATGGAACCAGTGGTTATTCAGCAACGGGACCAAAGGCTTTACGTGACTTCTGAACCACGTCAAGAGTGAACTTATATCACCAGAAATACACATCTCTCACACCTGAATGGATTGCCCGAGAATCGAACTCGCGGCCACCAAGGTGGCAGGCCAGGACCATACCGATCACGCCACTGAGGCGCTTCTCGGCATTTCGAGGGACCTACTACATATTATACAACCAATAAATCGACCTGATAAAAGACTAGCTACAGGTTTCAAGTTGTTAGAGCCGCGTTTTTCCTCAGTTTGTGGTTCCAGAACCTTTAAATCTGCAGCTCCTAGATTATACAACAAACTTCCTCTTGAACTGAGGCAGACTGAGGATTTGAAGTCTTTCAAAAAGAAACTTGAAACCTTTTTGTTTAATCAATGCTATGATATAGAAGATCAAACAGTGAATGTGGAATCTGCAGTGTGATCGAACACATCTGATGAATAAACTGTGAATTTGATAATGGGGGACGTGCAGCAAAATGCCTACTTGCCAACACTCACTATTATCGCACTTTCCCTACAACTGAAGGGTACCTTAGGGTTCAAAGAGGTTGCAACCTTGCCCATCAAATCTTCCATTTCAATTTCACCTTCACCACGTCATATCTTCATATCCTAACCATCTCACATACTCATCAACTTGAATTACAGGCTGCTCTGTGAACAAGAGCCCGTGCTGGCAAAAGGCCAGCTCAATCAACAGCAACAAAGTAGCAAGTAACGTACCCATCATGCACAATTATCTTGCTTAGAATTTTTGTAGCATTATATTATAAATTATACTTTCATTGTAACATGGTTTTGAAAACCAGCTGGTAAAATGATTAGATATATATTGGAAAGGAAGAGCACTAATAACCGGGAAACCCAAGAGAGCTCCAGTTGTAGATATGACTGGCTTAGTGTGTTTCTGCATGTGGAGATATATGAAGCAGGTAATGTGTAAATATTTTGCACAGGGTCTCATCCTTGATTCAGCAGTTAAGGCATGGGTGTGGTGTAACAATGACTGTACTCTCTCTCTCTCTCTCTCTCTCTCTCTCTCTCTCTCTCTCTAGCCTTTTCCTTTAAGGGTAAACAGCGCATTGTACCAAAAATATATAAATAAGTAAATAAGTAGAACGACTGTCATAAATCCTGTTCAATGTTCAATTACTAAAGTTATATGATATCGTTCTCAATTTGTCTTTGATGAACTGCTCTCATATTAGGATTAATTTTTTAAAACCTTTACAACGGGATGGAATCAGATGCAATTCATCTAATCATTTATACAGACTTCAGCTCTCTCTCTCTCTCTCTCTCTCTCTCTCTCTGCAAGTCTGCAAGGGGACGCGGGGGGAGGGGTTGCACTTTGGATCAGTATTCCGTCAAACTAAAAATGAGAGATTTATTTAATCAATCACGTAATCGAACACAAACCAACACATCCACATATTCTTTGCAAAGAGGAATAAACCCCCGTTCGCTCTCACTTTCTGACATAGTCTTTCCTGTTACGTAATCTCTCCTCTGAATTTTTATCCTTTCTTCTGTCTTCCCATTTCATACATCTTCTTACTTGCTATTGTCTTTGAGAAAGGCGTCTTGAACTATGCTGCCAATCTGCTTAGTCTTAGCCCATTTGTGTCTATCTGAGTGTGTGTGTGAGTACAAAGAAATATTCGCATTATTTATAGAGGCATATGTAAGTCATCAATATAGTCCAGAAAAGGAGAGAGAATAAGACAGTCGAATAGCTGGGCAATTTCGCCTTCCACCAGGCCTCTTCCAGAGCTTTATAATAACTAAACAGAATAGGTATACATCCATAAAAATCACACAAAATTTTTTCTCACCGTTAAGTGAATAAAATAACCAGTTGTCAAAAGTTAAAATCTTGTTGTTTAGATCATAAACAAATGGTCAAGAACTAGCACTTCAGAAAAGTTAAAAGAGAACTATTCAACGATTTTGTGATAAGTCATGAAAGATCTTTTCTCTAAATTTCTTCTCCGGTGAGAATTTTTATTTTATATCTATCTATGTACTTACTCTGTTTATAATTATAATAAAGCTCTTGGAGGGGCTGGTGAAAGGCGAAATTATCGAGCTAATAGGGTTTTATCCTCTTTTTCTCTTGTGGACTATACTGACGTATCTCATTTTCGTGGTATGAAGATCATATTTACGGGCATATATATATATATATATGTATATACTATATATATATATATCTATATCTATATATTATATGAACATACATATAAACATACATACATACCTAATTATATATATACATACATACACACACACACACACACACACACACACACACACACATATATTATATATATATAATATATATATATATTATATATATCTACATGTATGTATGTATATGAAAATCATTTTTTTCTCAAGCCCAGTTAAATATGGACAGCAACCTTGACGGGTAAAGTAACGTATAATGTTATGCTGACTAGCTTTCCCAAGTAAAGAACTGTTGTATGTTAATTAAATATATAAGAAAACGAAAGCAGGCCTGTTTAATTGCCGAAAAACAGGATCTGAACCGCAATTGCAAGTTATTACCACCCTATTCTTTATCACCGTAGTGACAACAGTACCAATATTGTTTGTTTTGTTTTGTTTGTTTGTATGGTGATTTTACGTTGCATGGAACCAGTGGTTATTCAGCAACGGGACCAACGGCTTTACGTGACTTCCGAACCACGTCGAGAGTGAACTTCTATCACCAGAAATACACATCTCTCACCCAGTACCAATAATTAGTGACGGGAATGGATTTAACATCCAGCTAAAAATTTCCATAAGTAATTCAAGTACGACATTTCTTACTCATGTTGCCGTAATCATAACAAAGTCCTCCAAACCCGACTTCAAGGTGCGTCTCGGACACCAGCCAACAATAGAAGCAATTGAAGCAAGGGAGGAAGTGCTTCATTCATATCAAGCACCAGTGAAAGCAACAAAGCAATAATAAATTTCCAAGCAGGAACAAAGAGATCAGGGTTATCTTCATGCATGCTCAGAATTCCCAAAGCGACGACACCTTACAAAGAAGTCGAGTAAAGCAGGGGTCGAGCCACGTGATTTTTGTGAGAATGTTGCGAGTTCCAAATTCAGATATTCTCTCTCTCTCTCTCTCTCTCTCTCTCTCTCTCTCTCTCTCTCTCTGACACACACCCACACACACACATAGACACGCACACGAACGAACGTTCGAGCTCCTAAAGTATGTGAATATCAACTAGGTCCGAAATTAATTAAAGAATTAAGTATATATATATATGTGTATATGAAGATATTATATATATATTATATATATATATATTATATATAATGTATATATATATACATACATATATATAATCCTATATATATATATATATATATATATTATACTATATATATATTATATATATATTGATCTGTCAAGCTAATTGTAAATAATTTCCAAAGTCAATATATCAAAACAATATATATATATATATATATATATTATATATATATATACACACACACATATATATATATATATATATATATATATATATGTGTATGTGTGTGATATGTGTACATCTTCAATACTGTAGATATACTCTTATATATACATACGTACATACATACATACGAATGCGCCAGAAGCGGAGCAATATTTATGGGGAGTTCAGTGCTTTATTGATGAGACTTCTGAGAGGGTAAAGGCACATTTACCGAAGAGGCCTCCCATCATATACTGCTACTTGTTAATAACGTGGCTGACTCCCAGCTAAGCAATCATTTGCATCTGTTGAGAGTTTCATGGTGTGTTAAAGAGAGAGAGAGGGAGAGAGACGACTGGACTCGTACACTTTTTAGGTAACCCGGCACTTTTGCTATGCCAGGAATACTTTACCCCTTATTTCGTAAAAGTACCACTTTGAAACTAAATTTCCGTGAGACGCTGCATTGAACAACAGAGGCGCATAACAGTTAAAACGAAGACTTCCATAGTCGTACGTCTGACATCATCATTGTCGTCAATCCTTCCATCCCAAATAAGAGAGAGAGAGAGAGAGAGAGAGAGAGAGAGAGAGAGAGAGAGAGAGAGAGAGAGATCGGGATGCTCCTTGACCTTTAATGGCACGTTCAAAATCCAACCCTGTCGTGTTCTCTGAATTTTTGAAAAATGACCGAGGCCAAGCAAGGAGCTCCTTTGTCGTCACTCATACAATTTGAAGAGCGCAACATCTGCTTTCGCTGTATCTCGGCAAATATTTGTCTCTCTCACTCACTGTTGACTTCTCGTGTCTCGTTGTGGGTTACTGAGACTCGTTAATGAATCTGGTAGTCTACTCTAATGATGTTTTTAATGATTATGCCCTACCCACGGGTACGGAAACTTTCGCCAATGAAGTGCCTTGTTCTCAGCAGTGGTCTTCCACCTCCACGTTGAAATGGAAGATCAGTGTTGCAACGAGCAGTCACAACGATTTTTTTCTTCCATATGTAATGCTGCAGAAAGGCTATGTTGTACCTTATTAGATTAATGTAAAATATGCGTTTACTGAAGGTGTGAAGAATAGGTCTTTTTATATATATATATATAAAAAATTGATATGCGTGACATATGACTCTCTCTCTCTCTCTCTCTCTCTGGTGGTGTTCACACTTTCGCCATCTATTTCACACTTGCAGTTCAAGCTGATACCCCCGTATCTCCCTTCTAACTACCTATTCCGAATATACAGCCAATGAACGACAACTCCTCGTTAAGGCTTTGTAGATCGTCCAGCCAAATCCCCCAGTATTGGGTTAGATTGGTGCTTGAACTGGGATCCAGGTACTGCTGAACTACAACCCATTTGCTATCTAGGGCAGGTTGTGAGACTAGCAATCTCATACCCGAATATCAACAACACACAATCTAAAGGGTAAAACCCCCCTGAAAGAAAGAGACAGACAGGAAGCAGTAATGAGTGTAATTTGATAAGAAAAATAAAAAAATACCTATTTTTCTTTAATTCTCTAAATTTTCCTTAACTTTTTTTTAACATACTTTGCTCATATGTAAATGAATTTTCACCTTAAACTAACTTTCTTTTTTTTTTAAACTACAAAATAGTGCAATAAAATTTCCGTCGAGCGAAGGAGTTCGTAATGTTTTCTTCCCTCTCTACACTCTCTTCCTGAAAGTCTGAGGTAATTTCATATTATTATTATTATATTATTATTATTATTATTATTATTATCATTATATTATTATTATTATTATATTATTATTATTATTATTATTAGTATCATTATTATTATTATTATTATTATTATTATTATTATTATTATTGTTATTATTATTATTAATTATTATTATTATTATATTATTATTATCCAATAAATGAAACTATTCATAAGGAAAAAGCCACTATGGGCCACTGACTTTAAATTCAAGTTTCCAAAGAATATGGTGTTCATTAGGAAGAATTAAGAGGAAGTAAAGTGAAATATAGAAACAAGATATCTTACTTATTGATAAAAAAAATAAAATAAAAACTAGTTCAAACAACCAGCAGCGCCTCAGTGGCGTGATGGTATGGTCTTGGCCTGCAACCTTGGTGGCCGCAATTTCGATTCTCGGGCATTCCATTGAGGCGTTAGAGATGTGTTTTTCTGGTGATAGAAGTTCACTCTCGACGTGGTTCGGAAATTACGTAAAGCCGTTGGTCCCGTTGCTGAATAACCACTGGTTCCATGCAACGTAAAAACACCACACAAACAAATCAAACAACCTGCAATATATCGTTGGTTTTCCTCAAGGTACGAGTACTCATTTCCCTATATAATAATAATAATAATAATATAATAATAATAATAATAATAATAATAATAATAATAATAATAATAATAATAATAATAATAATAATAATAATAATAATAATAATAATAATTGAAAAAGAAACCCACAAAATTACTCTCTATAACGTGTTTACTTATAAGTATTTACATTTTATTTTGCTCATCAGTGGTGAGTAAAATAAAATGTACATACTTTTAAGTAAACACGTTATACACAATAATTTTGTGGGTTTCTTTTTCAATCTTCAGAAGAAAACTGAAAGAAGTCTTTGTTTGGTTCAATAAGAATAATGATGATAATATTTTCTTGACAGCCTTTCCATCTTCTAAATATTTATGGTGCATATAGTTTCTATAAAATATTTCTAAAGCTCCACTTTGGTCGTGCTTTCCCGATGCCAGTTATTTATTTATGTTGAGGAGGATTTGTGTGGACCTTTCGATCTCCTTCGTGGGTTCTCTCAACGTAGTGCAGCGTGTGAGGGCGCGAAGGACGAAGAACTGGTACCATTAAAGCACGGCAGAAACTAACAACTACCAAAGTGGAGCTATAAAAATGTTTTATAAAAAAAAATTATATGCACCACAAACATTTAGAATATGAAAGGGCTATCAGGAAAATAATTAATGAAAATGTCTCCCTCACTGCAGAAGGGGATAAAATTAGCTTCATAATTAATTATAAAAATATGAAACCAGCCAGCCTATTCTAATAATAATAATAATATAATAATAATAATAATAATAATAATAATAATAATAATAATAATAATAATATACTAAAAAATTAAGCGGTTATTCCAGTTTTCCTCAATAATAGCATAATATTTAAAGTAATATATATAAAGTACGTAAGATCTGGAATGGAATCCAACAAATCAAAATATTTCCGTTGTGTTATGTTCAAATTATGTCGTTGGAAGTATAAATATTTTTATGTTTAGTATTTAAATCACTTGAAACCGAGAGCAAAGGACTGATGCGCGTAATGGTAAAAGTCTAAAGCCGAAAATAGATGTACAATGGTTTAGGGATATAGGACTTTTCTGTTATTATGTAATTTATCAAATAAAATATTATTTCTTGTATAAGTTGCCATTCTATATCTATGAGCTGCACTTTAACAAAACGAAGGCGAACAACCCCAGTAAACTAGTAAAATTCCAAAGACTTCACGTAACTTGACCGAATAAATCAGCGAAGTCCTCCAAACTTAGCTGGACGTGAGAAATCCCCTGGAATTTCCCATCGGGCAACACTTAACGTCAACTAAGCCACTACTCTATCCATAATCTATCTCCAACCCCCCTTTCCCTCCGGGACCCCTAGGGGAGGCTATGAGGATACCGTGAGAGGTAGGGAGGGTTGGGTGGTGGGAGGCACCAATCTACTCTTGAATATTCAATTTCCATCTACACTGTGGCACTAGTCGCTAAACACCAGACCATAAGGTTTATTACCCCGTGCATAAGCAATTACAACTTCATCCTAAAAGAGACCGACGATCAGAAGGAACTATTAGAACTTCCAGGAACTGCCAATAGACGAAAAGGAATCCGAAACGAGCAATAAAGGGGAGAGGATTAGTAGGGCGGAAGGAGGACGAGGGAAAAAGTGAGAGAGAGAGAGAGAGAGAGAGAGAGAGAGGACTATCAAATGTTCGAGAGATCTTCTAACCAGACAACCTCTAGCAAACCGCCTGCGAAATGGATGTCTCTTTAGAGGCCTCACAAATATTGACGCTATTTCCACAGATGTTTGGCCAAGAAGAGCGTCGCCTCTCAAGAGATTTTCCTTGTCCGTTGCCGGGAGTCGGCAAAGAGAGAGAAGAGAGAGAGAGAGAGAGAGAGAGAGAGAGAGAGAGATAAAACGTTCAAGTGTCTTATTTGCTCTGATTTTTTTTCCTTGCCCTGATGAAAAAGGAAGAAAACGAAGGAGAGAAATAAGTGATAAACTTCAGCGGTAAACTCCAAAAGTGGTGGGATTGGCGGAAGGTTCTGATCAAAGAATGCCGCTTTCAAGTTGTATGAAAGAAGCCGAGGCTTGAGCTCTTAGAGCGTTGTCAATGAAAACCCCCGCCCCCAACAAACTACCACCTCTCTCTCTCTCTCTCTCTCTCTCTCTCTCTCTCTCTCTCTCTCTCTCTCTTTTCCTGAAATTCTGGACAAAGTTGGAAATTTAGTAACCTAGAGACCTGCATTAACAGTGAATATAATTGTGATGGCTTCAGAACAAATAAAAATGAATCAAATTTACATTTATCGACTAAAAATTCCTCTTCGGTTAACACATATGAAAATATATTAATTCCGAGGTAGAGCGAATTAGATATTAAAGGACATTTGTAGCTCGATGTATGTATATGAATCACGGTAATGTGATATGACTCATACACACACATATAATATATATATATATATATATAGATATATATATATATATATATATATATATATATATATATAGTATATTTATATATATATATGTGTATATGTGAATAACTTGATCACGAAGTATATAAAACGTGATGCTATGTATAAATAAAGGTTTTTGGCACGAAGGAAAAAATGAAAAAGCGAGATAGCCAAGTACTGTTCGGACCCTTTACTGAGGCCTCAGTAAAGGGTCCGAACAGGACCGAAAGTACTTGGCTATCTCGCTTTTTCATTTTTTTCCTTCGTGGCAAAAAACCTTTATTTATGTATATGTATATATCTATATGTATGTATATATCTATATATATGTAAATATATATATATATTATATATATATATATATATATATATATATATATATATATATATATATCACCTGAATTGTGTCAGAAATAAACATAAGAAGACATAACTCTCTTAGGGAGGGGAAAATCTGCACTCTTTGAAAAATGGAAACACGAAAAACTATCGGCAAAGAGAATAAGCAACGAAAAGTATCAAAGGAAGAGACTGAACATCTATACAAGGGAGAGGAGGCAAGAAAGATGGCTTGTGAAGACCAGATTCTGTTGTATAAGGGTAGTTAGAAAGGAGAGGATTCTACAGGAACACCTTTAGACAGAGGGAGATGATGAGTGGATTCACTTCCTGAACGACAACAGATACGCCTGATTGGAAATCTGGAATACATTTGCCGAAATGTAAGAATTTCGGGTAGTAATGACATGAAAACTCATGTTTCTTAGGATGACTGCCAAATGTGAGTTAATTAAGAAAGATGGTAACCTGTTAGCCTGGTCTTAAGGAATCACTATTGATGATCTGAACGCTGGATGTTCGGTTGCAAAGGTATGGAATGTGAGCACTAGGCAGAGAATACTTTCCGGAACAGGCAGTATAATAATACTAGGTTTATAGAATGGTTGATAAACAATGAGGCTGTGAAAATAGCCTAAAAGATAACACACATAGGGACCTGTTCATCTGCAGATTCCATCGTGAAGAGAGAGAGAGAGAGAGAGAGAGAGAGAGAGAGAGAGAGAGAGAGAGAGAGCGCTCTGTTCCTTACTCAAGTACTACACTGACCTTTTCGAAAGCAAGGATAAAATGTAATCGTAGGAAAAAGTAGCGTTAGTAAAGGACTAAGCAGCATAGCCAGAATGTGAGAGAATCGTAAAGGAGAAAGGGAAAAAGTGACAGATAAATACCTACTTTATACTATTTACAAAGAAGTCATTTTCACTTGCGCAATAAATGACAAATCAATCTGCACTACCAGTCAACATTACCAATAATCATTGTTACAGTGAAACTTCAGCTAAATCTTACCTGCATTTGCAATAAGGAATCGATAACATAAGCAAGATATGATTAATAAACTGGTCACCTGTTCAATGCAATGCAACAAAGAAAGCATTTTAGGGAGAGGGAAAACGGAAAGTTCGCAGTTATACCATTTTCTTAAAAACGGTGACCCATAATAGTTCAAAAAAAGAAAAAGAAAAAAAACTTTTAATCGTGAATATTCTGGCATGACGTTAACTGCCCGGTAGTGTATGTAGGCAATTCTTCATTAATATCGAAAACAGCAATTTCTAAAAATCGCCGATAAAATAAATATTTTAAGAGTAAAAAAAAACACGTCTCATAAGAAAATGAATAAAGTTTTATCTACTTATTCAGAAACTAATTTTAGACTAGACGGCCATCACAACACCAAGAGCTCATGGAGACCAAATATTGCCTGGAGAAATGAGGCACTTTGCTGAATATGCAACCTTCCGCCCCTACCCATTCCCACCCCCTCCCCCAAAACTCCCACGTCTCGATCTTTCCCCTCGATCTTTCTCTATCCCCTGCGATCTTCCTCCCAAGATCAGAAGAAGCAGCAAAGGCTAATGGGAGGGGCCTGTCTTATGCGGCCCTGTTTAATATCATTTGCATCTCGAGAGGAGGAGAGTGGTCGGGTCGTTAGCGAGGTGATTTGTGTAATGCGATACCTGGAGGTAGGTCTCTGCTGATATGCATATTGGAGTACGTTCTCAAAGCATAAATGACGGAGCAGGTTATGTTCAAAACGCGGGAGAGAGAGAGAGAGAGAGAGAGAGAGAGAGAGAGAGAGAGAGAGAGAGAGAGAATCATCATCAAGAGGACATGCTCAATTATCCTTGCCAGCAGAATAGGTAAAGACGAACGGCCTTCCTGGCCGTTACCTGGCACAATTACGTTCCACAGAGCGTAGAGTCAATTGACAAACTGTTCACGGTTTCAAGATCAGCTGGTCTTCTCTTCAGGGAATTATGAGAAAAGGAGACCGGTTGGTCTTGAAATGTAGTGAATGTTAACGTTTTTCATAAATTTTATGAAACACAATCGGATTTTAATTCATTCTTACGACACAACAAATGTGGGTATTATGGTATAACGTGCAAGACCCAAAACTTGTTTTTTTTAACTAATAACAAAGAAAGCACCTTCCTTTCGTCAATGATCGGTATTGAAGCTATCACCATCTTAAAATGTATTTAATTTAAATATAAATCAAATATGTTTTAATAATGGTGATAGTTGTTTAAAATATCGATCACTGACGTACGGAAGTTTTCTTTGTAATTTCTCAAAAAAAAAATAAAAATAAAAGGGGTCTTACACGTTATCTATTGTACCCGTATTTGTTGTGTCGTAAGAATGAATTAATACCACATTGTGTTTCATAAAATATATCAAAAACGTTAACATTCACTACATTTCAAGACCAACCGGTCTCCTTTTCTCATGATTCCCTGAAGAGAATATGAGCTGATCTTGAAACCGTAGGAAAATTTAGTTTTTAATATATTTCGCAAAAAATGCAACGGGATTTTAATCTCGCTTTGTCTTGCTAAGCTGTCACGTTTCCGCATTAGTGGATTAGTCGTTAGTCAAGCTATTTATAGTTATTAAATTAGGTCACTAACTCTACACCAATGTATCAAACTCATCTGAAGTCTAATGATCTTCCGATAACTTACTACATGTATCCGCTAATTGTTAACGATTATCCTGGAATTATCATCATGAATGATATCCTTCAATTGTAAATGATTATTCTGGAATAATCATCATGAATGGTATCCTCTAATTGTAAACGATTATCCAGGAATTATCATCATGAATGGACTTAATAAAAATGAGCACTACGGGTAATTTGTAATATTTATCCTCATTACTGAATAAGAGTGATTAACATAAATACACTGCAATGAACATCTGAAGCCCCTCAGTGGCGTGATCGGTATGGTCTTGGCCTGCAACCTTGGTAGCCGCGAGTTCGATTCTCGGGCATTCAACTGAGGGGTAGAGATGTGTACTTCTGGTGATAGAACTTCACTCTCGACGTGGTTCGGAAGTCACGTAAAGCCGTTGGTCCCGTTGCTGAATAACCACTGGTTCCATGCAACGTAAAAACACCTTACAAACAAATAAACAAGCAATGAAATTATGTAGCACGCTCCCGCAGAAAAAAACAAAAACAAAATCGATGTTTAAAAGCCGTTTCCTTTCATCTTATTTGCACGTACTGAAGGAATTGTTGAAGTAATTACCACCACTTATAAATAAATAAAACCACAGCGTAATTAGATATTTCCTCTCGTCCGCGTTGCTATGATACTTTCTACATATGAAAGGTATTAGGCCTCCGAGATATAACTGTAGTGAATAATAAAAACTTTTTTTTTTTTTTTTTCAAACTACATATAAATCAAAACAGAAATCTAGTAGACTCAGCATATAGTCTATTATTCAAACATTTTACACTGCAAGCATCAAGCATCAATTCAACATATGACTACGATACATAAAAATGTTTTCTTACTTTAATTTTCTTAGATGAAAGTAAAATCTGTTCCCCTTGATTCACACGGACATGACTCAATCCATGTTACGGCTTACTTTTGAGCAAGAGCCTGTGCCAGACAAGGCTGGCTTAGTCTAAAACGAACGACTTAACCCACCATCCCTCGGCAAAATTGGTGGCAAGAATATGGTGACGTTTTATACAAACAAGGTTCTAAATTGGTTAAACAAGCATGGTATATTTCCACCATTGATACGAAAAAGAGATCTACATTAAAGTCAGACTTTTAACAAGGAGCGATGTTGCAATTTAGGAATATTGCCATTGAAGAATTTGTTTTTACTCAGTCAGGAAAACTTTCAAATTTGTCTGAATCCAAAAGCAATTAAGTGAATCAGATTGCAATTTAGGAGAAAAGACGTGATCAAGGGCCAGAGATAATCAAAAACCCTCGCTCCTTGTTTTTATTTGCAACCAACATACACATGTTTTTGCATTCCCTCCTTTTTCCTAGATGAATATTCACTAACACCATCTTTTTGGGGACAACGAATGCTTTAAGTTCTTTCGTCAGATGAACAGCTATATTTCCTAATAGGCCTTTTCGAAAAGTAAGCTAAAAATGCTGATCTGAATGAATTAGGCATCAATTAGTGAAGCAATAAAGAATAAGGGTTCGTCAAAATCCAAATATATTGCTAGAGAGAGAGAGAGAGAGAGAGAGAGAGAGAGATCGTTTTACCTGACGGCCGTAAAAGGGAAAAAATGGGTAAATTTGACATGCAGACTCAGCTAGCTGAACTTTATAAAAATTGAATGATTTCAATCCATGAAAAATGCTTATTTGCCGAAGCAAGAATTAAACCCAATACCGCCATTAGTCAAATGTTAAAAGGTTTAGTAACAACACCACCAATTTTTGCTTCTATATTATCGCCACTTTTGATATAAATTAACTTCTGTAAGCACCGAATAAAACCTATGAATTTTATATTATTAAGATGTTCGGGCAGAGAGAGAGAGAGAGAGAGAGAGAGAATCAGCCTACTCGTTACCCTTACACTTGAACATTTACGACATGCTTGTAGATTCCACTTCTGGGTGGCGTCAGCCCCAAAGGACCATATTTATTTCACTCCCCCCCCCCCCTCTCTCTCTCTCTCTCTCTCTCTCTCTCTCTCTCGTCTCTCTCTTCTCCTCCTCTCTTCTCTCCTCCTCTCTCCTCTCTCTCTCTCTCAAAAGCCCGTGACGGCATAAGGATAACTTAATCTCATAGCCTCTTTCACTCCCAATTCACATGCGTACACATACACACATTTTTTACCTACAGTGAGGCCTTCACTGCCACTGCGAATATGATTCCATGTTTTAAAAAAAATTATAATAATAATCGTTGTTACAGTTACTAAAAAAAATTAATTTAAAATCTATGCCAGAAAACACAACAAGTCGAAGGCAACAAAACAAAGAACTGAATAAATATTCATGATGGAAAAAAAAATCTATAAATATAGCCGAAAACCAGCAGACAATCACTGAACAGCAATAATGAAAAACTATCCAATTAACCTGTTAAACACATAAAAGACAATTAGATTTAAATTTACAATTCTACTGTCTGTAATGAAAATGAAAATAACTTCCGCTTACTTAACAAAACGGATATACAAATAGGAAATCCTCATTTATGCGTTATTAAGGTTACGCACAAATACATTATATATATATATATATATATATATATATAGATATATATATATATATATATATATATATATATATTATATTTATATATATATATATATATATATATATATATATATATATATATATTATATATATATATATATATATATATATATATATATATATATATAATATACATCCATATACACATATAATTGCAATGAAAACAGGTAGTTACCATCAGTGTGTTTATATAATTTACTCAAGTTGATTGAATAAACCTTCACTGGAAAAAAACACGATGCATGATTTTATATATATTGAATAATCTCTCCCAAGAAAAAAAAAATAAACAAGAAATTTTACATAAAAGGTTGTGGCTACAGTGAGGTCCTACCTTCGACGCTGCTTCATTATCTTCATTAATCTTTTTTGTTTTCTTCAACTTGAATCTACACTGGGTTAAATACACGATACCCTTACTATGACTGTGTATAAAATCTTCGGGTATTTCATTCAGATTCTACAACGCGGTCTGCGGAATTATCTCGAGAAGGCCCTTGAATTGTAGCTCAGAAAGCTGCAAAAGAATGAGAACGCCTTTGACCGACGAAGCAGAAGTAATAATATAACCGATCGCTTACAAGAGAAGAAACGACAATGACGTTTGTGACAAACGAGGTCGTTTACATATAGAACCAACCGCACCAAGAAAAGACTACCAAGGGTAATGAAGTTAAAAGTTAAGTATCTCTTAGTTTAACCAGACCACTGAGCTGATTAACAGCTGGCCCGAAGGATTAGATATTTTTAAGTGGCTAGGAACCAATTGGTTACCTATCAACGGGACCTACAGCTTATTGTGGTATCCGAACCACATTATATAGAGAAATTAATTTCTATCACTAGAAATAAATTCCTCTGGCTCCACGTTGGCTGAGTCGAGAATCGAACTTCGGAACACCGGATTGGTGGCCGAGCGCGAAAACCACTCGTCCAACGAGGAACTAGGGTAATGAAGTATAACAAAATATGAAACCTATAATAAAAATTCTCACTCTCTCTCTCTCTCTCTCTCTCTCTCTCTCTCTCTCTCTCTCTATGAATCCGCTACTGTCAAACCCTCCCATTCATAAAAAAAAATACAATTATATATAAAAGATACTACCTTGGAACCAGCCCTCATTCATATTTTCAAAACTATGCACAGATCGTCCACCCCACTCTTTTTTTATGAAAAGTAAACCAAACCGCAATAAGTTTCAGTGCAATATTTACAGTCACCGTCATTGCGGTGACTGGACGCCAAAACTAAACAGTTACATCGTTCAACTAAAAAAAAGAAAAAAAAAATCAACAGCAGAATGCCGGTGGAAACTGACTGAAACTGATAACAGTTTTCATCACCTAGAAAATGAGGCTTCATAATCTATTTCCTGAGAATAGTACATCATTTTTTTTTCAATTACATGCAATTTCATCAACGTTCAAATCCAAGCTTATCGTACGGAATATCTGCGAAAAAACAGAAACGATGGTAAAAAATAAAAAATCGGTATTTTGATGAACATAATTCTAAATTTGAATTAAAAATGCAGACCGTAGTCTGCTGATAAAAACCTTACTAACTCCAACTTTAGAAGTGACGTCACAATACGAATGTAAAAAGCAAATAAAGCCTATGGCATATCTTACGACAGAGAAAGGGCGATGCATCTGCTGAGCTGACATACTGGAAATCGAGTGTAATCACAATTACTTAAAAATCATTATTATTATTATTATTATTATTATTATTATTATTATTATTATTATTATTATTATTATTATTATTATTATTCAGTAGATGAAACCCATCCACTTTATGTTGTATGTTGAACTATTATGTTCAATTCTCAGTTTCCACTTTTTTTTTGCTGTTATTGTCCCTGCCGAGAAAAAAAAATAAATTACATAATTTTGCGAAAAGGGCAAAATATAAACTGCCTACAAGATGTTCCAGTTTCCAAAATATAACAAATATCAAAAATGTAATCAACAGACAAAAAGTATTTAGCTTACGCAAAACAAACAAGTAAAAATGTGCCGAAGTTTCTTCGGAGCAACTGAGTTTTCTGTACATCCGCTACAGAGTATAATCAAGGCCATCGAAAATAGATCTATCTTTCTGTGGCCTCGGTATAATGCTTAAGAGCCGCGATCCATGAAACTTTAACCACGACCCGGTGGTGGCCTGTTCTATATCGTTGCTAGAATCACGAATGTGGCTAGTTTTAACATTAAATAAAATAAAAAACTACCGAGTCTAGGGAGGCTACAATTTGGCATGTTTGATGATTGGAGGCTGGATGATCAACACTGCAATTTGCAGCCCTCTAGCCTCACTAGTTTTTAATATCTGAGGGCGGACACAACAAAGTGAGGACAGACAGACAAATACATCAACTGAATACAATGGATGTAGTATTTTACCCACGAGAACGTAAGAGGGTTGCGGTCCTTACAATTACACACAGCACACACACACACACACACACACACACACACACACACACAATATATATATATATATATATATATATATATATATATATATATATATATATATATATATGGGTGTATACATTACTTGCATAAGCGTACAACCTTCTCATTGCAATGTATATGCATATACTTAGCTTTTACTAAGGATGATTTTAGCGATAAATTGTTTGTCGACCAGGGTTTAGTTTTATTATATACCACGCTCTTATTATACTTTCACCCAGTCTATTGATGGAACGGAAAGAGAACAAGTTACAGAGGCTCAGTACAGTACAAACATATATCTAAATTCAAACTGAAAGGTATTAACTTGTGTATGAATTTACAGACTACGTAGGCCTACACCTTGACAATAATCCTATTTCGAAGACGCAGTTTCTCTCTCTCTCTCTCTCTCTCTCTCTCTCGAGATCAGTAATCCGTAAACCATGTAATTTCATTTCCTCCAATCGATTATTATAAAGCGAAAGAGAATGGCTGGAACAGTAATACTCTTAAATCTAGGAAGCGTCTCTCTCGCACCGGTATTCATTTGTATATCGTGCTCTAATATTCTTACCTAATCTGATGAAAATTAATTAGGATTATAAACAAACCTATAATTAGACCCAAGAGAGTCTCTCTCTCAGTCTCCATCCTTTTAAAATTGCTTTCATTCCAATGCGCTTTATCCTATTCCTCCACCACCTCTCTCTCTCTCTCTCTCTCTCTCTCTCTCCTCTCTCTCTCTCTCATGGAGTGGTGCAGCTACATTTTAAATTAACATAAATAATTAACTGCTACAGCATTTAGCCAGGAACTTAAATCCCGTGAAATAACAGGATTCATTACTGCCTGCGTATTAGGACATTCCAACAATACATACTATAGACTACGCTCTTCTCATACACCAATTCACATAGGGATGACCGAGAGGTTGCCTGGTTACGATAATGATACCTATGGGCTGGTTGAAACTGATTAGAGGCACCGGTTTTTACCAAACGACAGACAATTTCGTGCAAGAGAGAAAGTAAAAACGATCTATGAGAAAACTTTGTACACGAAGGGAATACTGTATTTCTCACAATTCTGTAATCCGGAAAATGTTGAGCACTCTCGATACACCGGGGTACCCTTTAACAAGGCGACAACCAACTTTTTTTCTCTCTCTCACCGGTAAGATTCATTCCTTACTGCCTTAGCGTAAAGAAATGAGCCATAAGCGGATTATTCTTGATCGATATCAGTCTCTCCCCATCGTACCCCTCCACCACCTCCGTCTCCCCTCCGGTCTGATAAGACCTGCCTGAGTTCCATCTCCTAAGCTATATAATTGGCTGCTTGTTAGCTAGAAGTTTTCCACTACACTCACAAGAATCTTTTCTCCCTCCTCTTCGTCTGCCCACCTGTCTATTTTCAAAAATCGCTTTTGACTCTCTGCCACTAAACTCCCCCCTCCCCCCCCCACCCCACACAACTCACCTCAAACAACCCCCATCCCCCCCCCTCTCTCTCCAACCACAAAACCATCCTCACACTTTTGGGTTTCTGAAGAGCCAAACTGTGTGGTTTAATTGGTTTCTAACAGTCGGCCAAAGTTTGTAGTTCTCTCTGATCAATTTTTTTTCTTCAAATCAAGATGTCTATCATTATTCAAAAAACATAAACTTTATTTTTGTTGCTAAAAATATTTCTTTATGCACTCGGAGGTCAATAATGGCGTTGCTTCTGAATGATTTTCTTTCGTGAAGTTTAAACAGAGGCTGAAGGAAACTATCTGCTACGGTGGTGCACTGGTGACAGAGTCACTCAGAGAAGGTTTGACTACGGAATGCATGGAATAAATGAGAAGAAAAAATCTATTTATATAAGGGTGCGATCTTATACATAACAACGCAAGAATTGCACAGCATGGCTTTGCTGTGCACACCAGTAATAGTCCAGAAGAAAACTGATATCGAAAGAATTGGGGGCGTTTTAGTAACGTAAAATTTTGAATAGATCTCGTGCTTTTTATGAAAAACAACTCACGAAGTTTGAAAGCAAAGGGGAAAGTCAGCGAATACGGTTTTTTTGTATGTATCGTGTTTTTACGTTACATGGAACCAGTGGCTATTCAACAACGGGACCAACGGCTTTACGTGACTTCCTAACCATGTCGAGAGTGAACTTCTATCACCAGAAATATACATCTCTCACTCCTCAACGGAATGCCCGAGAATCGAACTCGCAGACACCGAAGTGGTACGCCACTGAGGCGCTTTGAATACGGTTTGAGGTTGAGGTAATAGACGCGTAGTTTGGAGGGTCATGTAGTAAATGCGGTGTGCATGGTGCAACCTTTCAAGACTGAGCCTACAAATACATAGACGAGGTTAGGGCTGAGGGTGGGGGTTGGGGTTTGGGGTGGGGGTGGGTTGGGGCTGGGGTTGGAGATGGGGGTGGGGTTGGGGTTGGAGTTGGAGGAGGTGGTGGTGGTGGTGGGGGTTGGGTTGGGGTTGGGTTGGGGTTGGGGATGGGGATGGGTTGGAGGTGGGGTGGGGGTGGGCTGGGGGGGGGGGCTTGGGGCGTGGGGGGTGGGTGATGGTCTTATGGAAATCAGGTCTTAGGACTGATAAGAGGAGGACCGATCAGCCCATTCCGAACGGAATTAATAATTGATAATATTAATCTGAGTAATTTCGTGTGATTTTAAATGGTTAGGTTAGGTTAGGTTGGGTAAAATACTAGGATGAAAACAAAGAAAGGAGAAGAATGAGCAACAGAACGATATTACACAGCTGACGGGCTCAAAATCTTTCAGGCTCAAAATCTTTCAAGATTAAAGAGGCAACGTAATGCATTAGAAGTTAACCTTATGATGACCTCTCAAACAAAGAGGCATAAGGGCCAAAACAGAAACGTGACGAAACACTATTTCACTTTTGCATACCGTGCGAAAAGACAAGAAGCAACTGACATAATAAGTGTCATGTGGTTGCAATACAAAGTGACGTAACGATATAATACTTGAAACAGTTACAGTATTCCTACTTTTAGTCTCGTGATTTTGCTCGGTCAGAGAATGACTGCAAACAGTAACCATCTGTTCTTTCTTATGAATGCATATTGCAATAAAAATATATGCTAACTTGGCACTACCTTAAAAAATTAATTTATCAACATCCCTGAAACTATATTAAAATGTCGCAGTAGAATGGAAGTGATAAGGTGGACGGACCTTGAAAATTTAGATGATTTGAATGGTAATGAATAAAAGTGAGTGGAAGGAAAAGATGGGTCTCTCGATAACCGGGTATATACTAAAGAGTCACCTCCAATTTTAAAAGAGGCCAAGAATACCATTCTATAAACACAACATGAACCAAAAGAGCCACACGATATTAACCAATCGTACAAATATCTGTCTGTAACAAAAATCTCTTCACTATTTCAAAATAACACGCTGGCCCATTTCTCAAAAGATATTTCATTTAGCAGCTTACGAACTGGGTCTGAAAATGAACTCTGAATGGTTATTCACAATAGAAGAAAAAGAACTGAATGGTTCTTCACAACAGAAGAAAAAGAATCTGTTTAATGAAGGTTTTCTCCGGCAGCCACCAATAAACCAAGGAGGTACTTTCAATAACCTGCCAGAGGGAGGCGCGGAACAATAAAATGCGGGAGACGAGTCAGCGGCTTCCTTAACAGGACGAGCAGAGGGATGAGGGTAATCCATGAACGAATTATTGGAAAACAGACAACCGCTATAAAACCATCGGGGCGGAAGGCAGCGCGAAAGTTAGAGTGGGTCAAGAGTTCTTGCTTGTGTGTATTTTTAGCTGGGCAGGCCAGGGGTTCGTTCCGAAAGGAATGAAGTCGAGTTTCTGGACACGAGACGGGTTCTTTTGGCTTCTTTTCAAAGGAACTGCATTCGAATTTATTGGTCACGTGAACGGATCTTTTGTGTTCGTTTAAAGACACACCATTCTCATTTTCTTGAAACGTGAGGTGTTCATTTGGGTTCGTTTCGCACGAACTGTACTTGAATTTTCTTTGACACAAGAACGGTCCATTCGTAGACATTTTGACGTGAAAGAAGTATGATTTTCTGGGTACACGAAGGAGTCTATTGGGTTCGTTTTGAAAGAACTATAGACAAAAATTCTGTAAATAAATGGAGTTTATTTATCTTAATATCCAAGAGATTGTTGTCGAATTTTCTGGACACGATAGTCCTGAAGAATGGGTGGTCAAGTTTCTGGAATAGTGAATGATTTTTTTTTTCCGTTTCAAAGTAATGAAGTCGAATTTTGTGGAAACGCGAAGGGTTAGTTCTAAAAGAAAGAAATCCGATTTCATGGACCCAAGGATAGTTGTTTTGGTCTCGTTAAGCGAAAGCAGTTGAATAATCTAAAACATGAAACAAGTTTTTTAAGGAAAACAAGTAGTTTCAGAACACGACAATACAGAATTTTTCGAAGCCAGAACAGTTACTTTTATAATTAGAGATAAGACAACATTTTGTGAAAATGAAGTCAAATTTTCAGAGTACGTGAATGTAACATTTACAAACGTATTAAAAAAAAGGCAAAACCAAAATAATGGAGACTATGGCAGGCAATATTTACAAAAAATAACCCAAAATGTTTTGGACACCACCGGATATTATTTAAAGCAATTGGAGGCAAACATTTTCGTACATATGAAAGCGAAAATTGTATGCAACGGAGTAACTGTTTGTGCACACATGAAGGCAATGTTTGAAAGCAACGGAGTCAAAGCGCTATATTTGCTTTCAACTGAGGAATCAAAGGCACCCACACCTCCTACCCTCCCTCGCCCCAGGAGATCCCCCAGTGACTTCAAAAGCGCTAAAGACAAGACCAAAGCGAAATACCCGCCGTGTATACATAACCCGGCTAAAAGAGTATCATGTTCACTCCATGATAAAGAAACACGAAGGGTGCATTCAAGCGCCGCTTGTCCTTTCCACAAACGCGTTGAACGCCGGGATAGTTCTCGCCCAGGTGGAGAGGGAAGCGACCGAAGCTGTCTTTGAAAATAAAAAATAAATAAAAAGAAGTAACGTGACTTCTGTCATGAACTCTAATTAAGCCTTTTTTTTTTAATCATCTGCGAGAGAATGTAGTAGCGTCAAGATATTCTAAATGAAGATGGGTTTCATATATATTATATATATATATATATATATATCATATATATATATATATAAAATATTATATTAATATATATATATATATATATATATATATATACTATTATTTCAAGATGAAAAATATATAATTTATTTAACTTTTTTTGGTAAATATATAATATATATATATCATATATATATATATATATATATATATATTATATACATATATATATATACATATATATATATATATATATATATATATGTGTGTGTGTGTGTGTATGTATGTATATTTACCAAAAAACTTAAATAAGGAAGGTTATAAAAAAATTTTTCAATCATGAAATAATTATGCTGCTACGAATATGCTCTCAACGAAGAAAGTTTAGTAAGGTATTCTTTACAAATTAAAATTAGATCAGAAAAAAATGATAAATAAAAGATTTGAACCGGCCTTTACCATTCCATCTCCTGAGTCACTTCGGAAAAATTCCACAGAAATGAAAGTTTTATCACCGAAGAGTTTGCTGTATATTTTTAGTTGAAAATTGACCGGAGAATTTTTTTTTTCAATAATGAAATAATTGGCCAGAGGCATCTTTTATCAAATATGAACTAATTGGTTAGCGACGAGGAAGTTTACCACGCAAATATAAAATAAAGTTGAATAAAGTCGACTAAAAAAACTGTCAACTGTAAAATAATCATCACCAAAGAGAATGGTATAAATCAAGGGGAATTTAGTACGCTAATATTTACAATCAAAAGTATTAACAAAGAATACATAAGGACGAAAGTCAATGGAAAGATGACGACTTAAGGCCAAGTTCAATATGGGGGTAACTTTTGCAATATGTAACAGCCAGAGTACAATTGGCAGACCAATTAAAAGTGGAAAAGGGCAAATTTCCTCCCGGCCGAGTGGCAAGTGTAGGCAACTTGGCGTTATTACAGTCGCAACTTGTTCCAAGAGGCCAGAGCGGATTCGCTCTTGAAGAAAACGGAAAGTTACTGAATGTATCGCAAAAGGAAGAGAGTCACTGACACAGGCAAAAATTGGGAAAGAGGAGGAACGCAAGAACAAGGAAGCATGAAGGAAGAAGCCAATGACTGGAAAGGAACTGATAAATATCCGGAATGAAAAAAGGAACTCTGTGGAACTAATAACATTAATCATACTCATTTATTTTGAGCTGTACTATTATTAAACACTTCTACTCTTCTTTTAAGATGAAAATTATACGGGTAACGGTTAAACAACACAAAATATCAAGAAAAGTCTGGAATAAAAATAATAATAATAATAATAATAATAATAATAATAATAATAATAATAATAATAATAATAATATGAGCAGCAACAAAATAACAACCCACAAGCGTGTGGAATTAAACCGCAATTTGCAAGTAATAATTAATAACTGAAAGTAATGTTAAAAAAAGACTAAAGCAGTGAAATATTTTCTAATTTGTTAACTGAAACGCTGTACAAAGTAAAAAAAATCGATGAGCAAGTAACTGTGGTAACTGTACGCTCTCCAATTACCTGAAGCAAAATGCTAAACAGTTTTAATAAAACTGTAGACCTTATTTGACGGGTCAACGAAATTTATTACTGTAATCTCTATTTGTCTATTTGATTAAAGAATGTTTGTGTTTTGATTATTTATTTACTTCTTCCGTCAATTCATCTTACACTTTATGGGCCGTAAACTGAAACAGAACACCGCAATGAAATTAATTAAAAAAATAAAAACTTTCGGTCAGTATCTATCGTTATAATGCAATTCAGTTATTGGAATGCTCACAAGATTATATTCTATATATTTTA